>NW_010329408.1:0-2041 GCF_000700745.2 Antrostomus carolinensis | reverse complement strand
ATATATAAATATAATGAAATATTGTCCTTCCAATAGAAATTGAGATTAATAGAGGGAATTGGATGGAGAGCTTCAAAATGTTGTTTAGATGGCTGTGGATCTACAGTGCATGGAACAGAGAAGCTCTTCTGGAAACTGACCTGTTTGGAGGAGGAAAAAAAAAAAAAAATCTTCCATGGGCAGAAAGCAGCAGAGAAACAGCTGTACAACTACAAAAGGGGAGATTCTCAGGATGTGGACTTGATATCATCAGAAGCAGGATTCCCTGCTTTGTTTTACTCCTCCCCTTAGCAACATGTATATTAGGAATCAGCAAGTGGTTCAAGTGTTTCCAGTGTTTTATGGATACTGGTCCTGCCAGATTAGGGCAACACTATTGTTGACTGGGAACCTGCTCTATGATACGTGCAGGAACACAAAATGGGGAAGCAACTTGGAAAAGTTTGGTATAGGGATTGTACAGATCCAATGGTTACCATCTTGGTTATTATCACCTATCAGGGAACTTAAATATAAATTTACTTACAATTAGCTTGTCTGTCAGCTTTCAACTCCATGTTCAAGCAGGTTAGTCCTTCCATTCCCCTGGCAACAACCCTCTCCATTCCCATCTGCATGCCAGGGAGAGGCAGCCAGAGATTACCAACATATCTTCCTCTAACCTTTTGCTAGTTCTCAAAACACTGGGGTTTTTTTTTGTGTTGTGCTTTATTTATTTATCTATCTATTTATTTATTTATTTATCTATTTATTTATTTATTTTAATTAAGATAATAAAATCCTCCTTGTTAAAGTCACTGCTAATGGCCTAGTAGAGACAAGTAGGGAAAAAATGTGTATCTGTGATGTTTTAAACATATCTCTTTGTTGTATCAGAGCAAAAAATGTCACAGGGAATGCAAGAGTGGCATTCTGCATATACGTCTGCAGTGAATAGTGCAAGCACAAAACATTACATACAGTGATATTGTGGGTCCTACACAGAAAGGAGGGAACAGCTCTGAACATAGAGGTCTGTAAACCCATCAGTTGCTATGCAGAAGACAGCTTCTGTAAATCATGTTTTCAAATCCGATGCCTTGATTAGTGCTACCATGCTCTATTCCAAGAACAGCTTGTTGTTTATTTACTGCTTCATAAGAAAAATAAATAAAACCATCTGACAAATCACACTATGATCATGCCAATAAGCACAAGCTGGTCAAAATTCTTGGTGTACTAAAGGTCTGTTGCACTAGACTGGGGAAAGGGTTCCTCTGATAGGGTAGTGACCAGCAACAAAGCATATCTGTATTGTACACCGTAGCCCACTGTCTGATGGACTGGAGGGGT
Source organism: Antrostomus carolinensis (assembly GCF_000700745.2). Classification (NCBI taxonomy): domain Eukaryota; kingdom Metazoa; phylum Chordata; class Aves; order Caprimulgiformes; family Caprimulgidae; genus Antrostomus; species Antrostomus carolinensis. The sequence goes on along the minus strand of NW_010329408.1, from coordinate 709 downwards.
GCCAGCGGCCAAAGTGTTTTCAAATTCTTCTGTTAAAACCTTGCAAGGAAACTTGACAAGAGTATCTCAGTTTTGTCTTCCAAGTAAAAATTCTCCTCCAGGTCTACCCCAGGGACATAATTCCTGTGTGCTGCTGAAGGACTCATTTTCATTTCAGGAACATAACCTCCATCTTCTTAAATCTGATGCAGTACTGGTCCCTGTATCATTCATAACCTGCTAGAATAATCTGCCTAGTAACTGCCAGAAAGTTGCTCTAAGTCCTCGTGCTCTACAAGTTTGCAAACAATGCTATGTCTGAGATTGTTCAAGTGGCACACCTAAGATAACTATCCTGAAATCTATCTCACTTTTTTGTTGTTGATCATGACTGTGCAAAGTAAATCAAAGTGAAAATTAAATAAAAGGTTTTATAGAATCATAGAAAGGGGCCCGAGACAGCTGGTTAACATTCAGGGGCTGCTTCTTTCAAGCTCAAGATCAGAGCACCCCGACATGTAGGAAGTCAAGGAAGGGAGCCAGGAGACCTGCTTGGTTAAACAGGGAACTGCTGGGCAAACTCAAGTGGAAGAGGGGACTTTACAGATCATGGAAGGAGGGCTTGGCCACTTGGGAAGAATATAAAGCTGTTGTCAGAAGATGTAGGGAGGCTACTAGAATTATGTCAAAAGATGTAGGGAGGCCTCCTTAGAATTAAACCTTGCCAGAG
>NW_010329407.1:0-26458 GCF_000700745.2 Antrostomus carolinensis | reverse complement strand
CCAACCTTAACCATTCTATGATTCTATGATATGACCTGTTATTAGTTCTGCAGCTGTATTACCAAGATAACACTTTAGTGCCTCCTCCTAGCAGATTTATCTGATCATATTAAATTTTATAGGAAACTGAAGAAAATAGCCTTCTTAGAAACAGAAGGGCATCAAATATTCATTGAACACGCAGGTTTTGCCCTTTTTTTTTTTTTTTGTAGTGTTGTGTCTTCCAAGGAAATTTTGCCTTTCCATCCCAACAAAAGCAGTCCCGCCCTTGTAGTGATTTCCATCCATTTGCCTATTGCGAAATTATTTCAGAAATAAATCCTATACCTTTCACAGTGAGGGGTGGTAAGTTAAAAATAAAATTTCTGAGAGTAAATAATACTTGTATATCTCTGTTGCCTGAAGGCACTGGCAGAATTATGTGTCATATTACATTTCTACAGTAGCATATCTTGGCTTCCAAGAGAAATACAGCTTATATTTCTGCATTAAGAAAGAAGATGTCCTGATGCAGGACCCCTAGAAGCTCTCCAGACTGCTTGAGGATGTGCCTGTGCACAGGACTACTGCATTGTGAACACACTGTGGACTCAGTTCCTCAAAAAATCCTAACAGTGGTCTTTAAATGCTTTCACCACCCTCTTCCTCCACACCTCCATCCTCAAGTATGAGATAAGTAGCAGGACTTTTTTTTTTTTTTTTTCCCTGCGTTGTGGTGTGATGTTAATTACAGGATTATCCTGGCCACTCCAGGACATGTAGCCAGCTGATCTCACTTCTGTGTGCGAGTAATAAACACCATGCACATTTCCTGTTTCCTGATCTCACACTGAGTATATATTTATATGTACATAGATTGGATGGTTGATTTCAACATTTATCACTGTTTCCCAGATCATTTCCGGCTTTCCTTCTCCCCAAGCACACTCCTTCCTGAATTTTTTCAAAGTAAAGTACTTTTCTGGGTGGTGAACATTTGTTTCCGGACAGGCAACACCCAGCAGAAACAGATAACTCCAGTGAGTTGATGTTTCAGCATGCAGATATTTTTGTAGAACCACTAAATCCCAACACAGGTCCTGCATATTGTAATAAAGCTGGCAAAAAACAACTCTTTGCCAGCTGGTATGGATCAAACTTTTTTTCACTCTTAATTGTACTTTGAGATATGTACCATACAGCAGTTGATGGTGTGACTGAATGTAAAGGAGTAACAGAGCTGAATTCAAATAGTGAAGTTACTTCTAGTCCCTCATCTTTGCCTATGAAACTGTATTTCCAGTGCTTCATTCAGTCTTATTTCATGTCTAGCGCATAATGTGATGGCTTTTCCTTGCACATAAGACAATGCCTTTGGCATTAACAGATGCACAGAAGTTTTATTGACAACTTTATTGTTATAAGGTGTGCATATTAATTGCTGATTCTTTTGTTTTTTCTGTTTGGGATAGGTGTTCATGTAACTCTTAACTTTTCTGGCCACAAATTACAGAAGTAGTAACACTAAGTTTTAGTAGTGATTTTTCAAGGAGTGATGTAGGGGTTTTGCCTCACAATTCTTATTAAATGTCATGAGTCATATTACTAAATCCACTCACAAAATTAATTTAAAGTTTAAAGAACAGTCAGTTAGAACCAATAGACATGGATCTAGAGCAAAGAAAACTTACCCTCACTGAAGGGGGATTGGGTTAGGGTATATTTAAGTTACTGGATATACACAGGTTCCTGGGACCTCCCGGTACGCACCCATGAGTGCTGAGAGAGCTGGCCCAAGTCATTGTGAAATCACTCTTGGTTATCTCTGAAAGGTCACGGTGATGAGGGGAGATCTCTGATGACTGGAAGACAGCAAATGTCACTCTTTCAAGAAGGGCAAGAAGGAAGATCTAGGGAACTACAGGCTGGTCAGCCTCACCTCAATTCCTGGTAAGGTTGTGGAGTGAGTAATCTTGAAAACAATTTCCAAATATATTGAGAATAAGAAGGGGATTGGCAGAAGTCAGTATAGATTTATGAAGGAGAGGTCATGACTGTCCATTCTCATAATGTTCTACAATGAAACAACTGGCTCAGTGGATGGCAGGCAAGAAGTGGATGCTGTTTAGCTTGACTTTAGCAAGGCTTTTGTCACTGTCTCCTAAAACATCATCATAGAAAAGCTGATAAAGTATACTCTAGGTAAGTGTATGGTGTTGTAGATCAAAAACTGTTGGAATAACTAGACTCAAAGGGTTGCAAGCACAAAGACCAGCCAAAGGCCAGTCACTATTGATGTACCCCAGGTGTCAGTACTGGGTCCAACACTTTTTAATGCCTTCTTTAATCACCTGAATGATATCAGTGCACCCTCTGATTTGCTGACTATACAAAACCAGGGCAGTGGCTGTTACATCAGCTGGCTTTGTTGCCATTCAGAGGGACACGGACAAGCTGAAGAAATGGAATGAGAGGAACTCCATTAAGTTCAACAAAGGGAAATGCAAAGTCTGGATCCACTAAGGGATAAATCCATTCACCAGCACAGAGTGAGGGTCAACTAGCTGGAAAGCAGCTTTGCAGAAGAAGAAGCCCAGAGGGTCCTGGCGAACACGAAGTTGATCATGAGAAAACAATGTGCCCTTCTCACAGAGAAGTCGAACAGTGTCCAGGACTGCATTAAAGGGAGCATTGCCAGCAGGTTGGGGGACCTTAGCACTGGTGAGGACATACCTGGAGTGCTGGGTCCAGTGCTTGTCTCCACTACAAGGGAGACATGGACATACTGGAGTGGGTTCAGTGAAGGGTCACAAAAAAGATGAAAGGGCTGAAGCATCTGCCATACAAGGACAGTCTGAGACTGCTGGGACTGTTTACCCTGGAGAAGACTCAGGGGTATCTTATGTATGTATGTAATACCTGATGGGTCAACTGAAGAAGGTAGAGCTAGATTCTTTTCAGTTGTGCTCTATGACAGGATGAGAAGCAATGGGTACAAAGTGAAAAGGAAAAAATACTGTTTAAAGATAAGAAAAAACCTTTTTTTATTGCAATGGCAGTCAACCATGGAACAGAGCCCAGAGAGGCTGCAGAGTTTCCATCCTTGGAGATAATCAAACCCAACTGGACATGTCCCTGAGCAATCTGCTGTAGCTAACCCTGCTCTAAGCAGAGGTGGGACTAGGTAATCTCTACAGGTGCTGGCCAGCACCAGCCACACTGTGGTTCTGTGATTCTGTGACTGAAACAATTAAAATAAATGAAAAATAAGTTTTGCTTATGTTTCTATTAAATAAAAGAAAATGGAGCTTAAGAGGTGGAGTAACTGTGTGAAAAAATATGTTATGCAAGAGATGGCATTCTTTTTTCCATTTTAGAAGTTGTTCCTGAACAGGTTAATTTCAGTGAGATAGTGGGCAGTAAGTAAATTGTAAGATCAACTCCAAATGTCGATAGCTCCTTATTGCATTTGTGAAAAATGTTTCATTCCATGGAGAGTACTTCTTAAGGTTTTGAATTTCTTCTCTTGAGACCAAAAGATAAGATACCACATGCAAAACAGAAGAGAAATTGTATGTCTTTTTAGTGACTTCCCAAAATGTTCATTGAACATGTTTAAAAACTAGATTACATGATTCTTGTAGATTACACCTGGGTCAATGCCAGCAAGATACGTGCTCCAAGAAAGGTGAAAATCTCCCCAAACTACAGTGAAATTAATGCTGCCAAAACTGGGGTTGAATACTTTCCAAAAGTATTTCCAAATAAAACTCCTCCATTACTCAGCTGGGTGCCAATAAACAGGTCAACTTTAAAACTTGGAACTTTAAATGCAGTGAAAGCCAAGAGCTCATTTGCTACATTTTCATGACAAGTAGGATTTTTTCATTTAAGCTATTAAAGGACACTTTCGATATTAAGAAATGAGTTGCTTGTCCTGGTTTTACTTAAGTTATTGAATTTTTGTGATCTTACATAGCACAAAAGAAATGCAAAAAAAAGTTCTAAGATTAATTTTCTTCTTCATTAAATTCGTGAAAATAATTTTGGCATAAATCATCAATTTGATTTATGCCATTGTAACTGAGGAGGTGATATATTTTTCATTTAGAAATTTATTCTGAGTGTCTAGCAATCTAGCTATCTTTTCATTCATTTTTATTTTTATTTTTAATAGTGAAAGTTGGTTTAATGATTAAATGTTTAGTAAATTAACTCATTATACTACCTGTATCAAATCCAAATTGTCAGGCTCTTATATGTAGAACTATGTAATTGGAACATCCTACTGAGTAAATGTGACAATAAAAGTAACAGTATAAATACAAATGAAATAATTAAGAAAAAAGAATCCAGTTATGTACATATGTATTTTTCATTTTTAACATTCATTATACTTTATAAATTTATCTCTTTTATGAGTCTTTGATCTCTACCGGAACACTCTGTGCCAGATTTTGCTTTTGTGTTACTCCAGTGACTGTTGTGCAGCTCCATCAGTGATATATCTGATCACCTATGGGACCCCTTTGGTGACGGGGTGGGCAGATAACTTTACACAATCATGAACATTTAGCTGTGAAATTCCCAGGTATGCAACACTATGCCACATTGTACAATATCAGTATATGGCATCTATGGTGTTTATGGTATCTGCTGCAGACCAATGGGCTTCTCATCAGAGAGTTCTTTACAGAGGGATTGATTTTAACTTTCCATTTCCGTCTGTGTATACATATTGTCTTCAATAAGTAATCTCTGGGAAGGCATTTTAGTGGTAAAAACTGTAAGACTATGAAGATAAAAAAAAAGTGGAAGGCAGAAGAGGAGAGACTGAATTGATTTCCTTTCAAAAACAGAATTGAAATGGGAAAAGACCTTCACAGAAAACAAAAAACCACCAAACAATTCTGTAAAATCTCAAATCGCTTTGAAGAAAAGGCTCAGTAAGACTGAAAACAAAAGTGATTCACTACTATTCAGGAGGGGAAAAAAATGTAAAAATGGAAAAACAGATATTTGGAACAGAAAAGTAGGATAAAGGAGAATGTCCTTAATAAAATTAATTTTAAACACAAATTGAATAAAAATTTCAGAGCAATAGCTAACAGAAAGACAAGAAAAAACAAAACAAAACAAAACCCCCAAAACAAAAACAAAAACCCCCACCAAACAAACAAACTCAAAATCAAGGATTAAGCTCGTTATAACAAACATACATACAGTCTGCTATTGATTTACATGACCACAGAGAAAAAGCTCTGTTCTTTGGATTCCACGAGTGCAGTGAACCTGCCAGAGGGATCTGAGATCTACATCTGATGTATGATCTTAAATATAGCAAGATTTTATAAAATGTTTCTTCTACTTATTTTTTTTTATTAAATGTTGTGGATGAACTAGGATATTAGACATATGAGCACAAAGGGGAAACAATTCCTAAAGTGTCTCTGATCCTTCTTGCCCCTTACCTCTAGAAAGTACTATTATAGCTTTTTGAAGGCTATAATAGTTGAGATGATAATTTATAAGGAAGTTTACTGACTCACTTTAACTGCTACACAAAAGAAAACTCTCTGTGTTTTGGAAAAAGAGGGGGAAAAAGGTATAGAGGTGAATGTGAAGAAATGCACTTCCTGCAGTGCTGTTCTGGAGGAGCTTTCAGGGTCTCAGGAAATGTCAGCAGAGGGTATCCCCCAAGAGCATCAACCCCGCTACATGGAGCCATCCATGCACTCTGCTGCTGCCCAATCCCCAAACCCATGCCTGGCTTGGCATGTCACTACTCTCCTTTCTGTTACCCAGACTCTGACCCAGAAATTTCTATCCTGGTAGCAGAAAAGGATCAGTCCTCTCAGCTCCTGGCCTACCTCCCACCACTTGTCCTCTCCAAAATTCATGTGGAATTCTGCCTCTTGCAGCCCAGCTAGGCATTATCAAAATGACATCAAGTTCCCAGTCTGTGGTAGGAAGTCTGATGCCAGCAACACAATAATGTACTCACAGAGCATCTGGAGCAGGAAGGAGCAATTGCTTTAGGAGGAGAAGATTGGTGTCAGGAGGAGAGTGCTCATGAGGTGGGCAGTGTGTGGGAGATGTGGTCAGCTGTGGGAGGAGGGCCAGGAAGAGGAATTTTGTAGGCTTACAATGCCTTGCTTTAGTAAGTGCAACATTGTCATTTGGCATAAATATTTTAGTATTTGTTCCTTGTGACAGTTTTCTGCTGCTTTCATATACATGTTTTGATTACAGCTGATGGGATATACACCAGTGTGCTAAAGATTCACAGATAAATAAAGAAGGCTTTGAAATAAAATGATTTGGTTTTGGTTTTTTGTTGGTTTGGGTTTTTTGTTTGCTTGCTTGTTTTTTTCTCCCCTACCAATGTCTTAACAGTCTTCTCCATCAATTGAGCTTGGTATTTCAAAATGCCAGTGGACTGATTTTCTCTTCATACAAATATTTTTCTGATTTTTCTTACAATGACATAATCCCTGTTGGCTATGTTTAAGTGCTTACCTCTGTCAGTGTTAATAGTGTTCTATATAACCTGTGCCTATGGAAGACTGTGGGATATGGAATTAGCTTCGCAAATCTTTTTTTATCATCCACTCTGCCTTGTGACTTTTTTTTCACAGCCCCAGGCCAAGAGAGGAAATATTGTGTTAGCTCCTGCATTGCTCAGAAAAAACTGAGGTGAAGAAATTTATCTGAAATATAATTATTTTTATTATTAGTGCTCTCGTGGACAAGCTCTAACTATAGTACAGCTTTAGTGGAAAGATCATCCAGCTACGCTGTGGATTTCCACATGCAGACAAGCCCTGAAAACAGAAAGCCAAGGTATAAAAAGAAGAGCTACCCTTGCAAACCCTTTGTGTTGATCTAGCATGTGTCCCATGCATACCAGCCAGCAGAGACCTCTAGAGGCAGCTCATGGCTCCATCCTTCTGCCCATTGGCATCCGTCATACAGGAGTTCCATCTGAATACTCCACCATCTGTGGGACAGCCATTTGCTCCCATGGTGCATACATGAAAGTCCCACAGCTTTCCCATTTCTGGACCATATGCTGCTCTCATTTATATCCCATGGATTTGCAGCCGAGGCATAATGTAAATGGGAAAGCCTAGTTATCAGGATCTGCTGTTTAATTTATGCAAAGCTGGGGTGCTGTCATTCTGCAAATCATATGGTACACATTTTAGTAATCCATCATTTACATAAAGATGAGGGTGTCCTGAAAAGTGGTATGTGTATGAAGACACACATCTGAATCACAGAATTCACACCCAGATTTCTATTACTACCTCACCTCCAGGGTCCATGATATTCATTTCTTACCTTTAGGTTAGATTGTTGCAGACACAAAGACAAAATTTGCATCTGGGCTAGGTTTCCATATGCCTTCATCTGTGGTTTGCAGTCACCCAGTCTTTATTTTAAAAAAACTCTTTTTTCGCAAAATTCCATGACAACTCTTTCTGCCATTTAAAAGTGCATCTTTTACCAATTTAACCTGTGAATAATTGGGGCCCCTGTAAATTATATACTTTATTCCTTCTTTCGTGAATTAAAATATTGAGTTGGCTCTACCCTGGACATGACCTCTACAATCTGTGTTTCAAATCAGATGATGTGGATTTTTATTTTTTTTTTTTAATTTTTTAAATTTGCATTAGGGGTCTGGCAAGCATCAGCAGTTAACTCATCATATTACTTCCATCAATGCACACTCATATGCAATTCTATTACTTTTGTGACACATATTTCTCGTATGTCTGCTTCCAAGTATTTAAAAGTGAGACTTTTGTTGATGCCAAGCTGTTGGTGTCATGGCAGCACAGTCCTGAGGGCACCATCAAGTATTGTAAGAGCAAATTGAACTTTGACTAAGCTAACCTTGCCCAGCTGTGTGTGTGCCAATCTTGATTAACTGGGCACCTGGTAGTGTCTAGAAAAAGAAGTGGGGGAGGCTGCAACAGAGCAGGCTCCTTATTGCATTTGCTACTAATTTGCATGCCCTTGTGCCTTTCCCAGATGAAGTGATTTTTTGCTGTTGTTGTTGCCTTGACTGAAGGCCAGGTGCATAATTCTCCAAACAGTTGTGGGCTAGGAGTCAGGTGCCTAAATGTCTTGTGGATTTGAACTTCAGTGCTTTCCTCCTAGCACCTTGAGGCTATTACCTTTGCTGTAAGCCACTTTACCACTGAGGCAAACCATTGAAAAGCCACTGGTGGCACCAGAGGGCTTGTTTATTTCTGTTGTTATGAAAAGCTTCATTAGGGCAGGCTGTTTTTCATGTCCCATTTGTGGGTCTCTCTCTCATAACTCTCACTATTGAAAACCCACTTCAGTAAAAGGATCAGTCTAGCAGTCTTCAAAAGGAAGGAAAAAAATAAAAGGAGTGAAGAACTGCTGCCTTCTTTGTGCTACTCAAATGACTTTTTCTTTGCTCTTCTGCAACACTACCATACAGTACAGGGGGTAGCGAAACAAATGGCTGCCCACTCCAATTTAGCCTTTGAGTAAGCTAGCTATGCTGCATATCTTATCAAGTTATGTTCAGTATTCATTACAAAGCTATAGAAACTAGAACATCTTGCTATATCATGGCAGTGCAGAATTAGTATGTTGGGGCACAACAGGTACTTGCTGAATTCCTGGAAATAAGTAGGATGAAGGAGGGCTTAGCCAAGTTGCATAGGTTGTTAAGTGATGCCACCATCTGGTGAGCTATCATTTTCACAGCAGATTGTCATGACACCTTCCAACAGCTGAGCAGTCACTTCAAAGCCTATGGTTTGAGCTCAGTTCACCTGTGTCCAGACAGATGCCCCTCTAGGGACCAGGGTCACGATGGCTAAGACCAGGATCAGCTGGGCTGTGTGAAGGAAAGCAGGCACTTCAGCAGTGAGCAGAGGAGACATGACACAGTGATATCCTAGCTGAATATGCTCTGCAGTTCTCTTGGACTTCATGATTTCCCTGCTGGGGTGAATCTTGTGACCTAGTGGTGAGGCCAAAGCACCTAAGAGTTATAAAAGCACTGAAAGCTCTTGCACATGTGATAGCATGAAGTTCTTTCTTATATGGTGAAAGCGTGACAAAGAGAATACCACTCAGCCAGGAAATATAAGCAAGGTCTGAATGACCAGGCATTCGAGACAGGCAGTCTCCTATCACTTTTTAAAGTTATTTTTAAGTAAAATGTTATAGTACTTACCTAAATACAACCCTCTCTCCCAGAAAGTCTGTACTGGTTATGTCGTATTGTATTAAATTTATCTTCTGTCCAGTGGTTATAAACCCCCATCCCTCTTTTCAACTTTAGTTACTGAGGAGAGGAAGTGTTCCCTTGCATTTTGTCAAAATATCAATGACTAGTTTTAGATGTTTGGCTTTTCAGACAGCAACAAGTAGAAAGTTTTTTTCTCTTCCACAGAGACAAGCTCTTCTCATGCAGGACCTATTGCTATGTGATTGACAGAAGTACTGGAGAAATGGGAAAAAGGCTCTGCAGTGTTGCGTGTTACTTTCCATTTGCTTTCAGGGGTCTGTTGATTTTAAGAGGCTAGTCCATTCCTTAATACAGAATATCTGTTCTTCTCTGTCTTTGATCCTAACCATATTTCCCAGGCTCTATATTAAGTACAGTCTCCTGAGTGCCTGATTTAATCTCTCTTCTTTCTTGTTCACATATCTGGTCAGAGAACTTAGTGTCACTGAGACATATTCATCCCAAGCTCTGAAACCATCTTCCTGTACTGCATATTACATACTTTATACATCTTAATGCCAGCTGTCGGGTAATGATCAGCAATGTGGGATTGATTATTGACTTTCAGAAGAAATGTAGAGATTGTAAATAATACAGTCTGTTAAGTTTGACAAAGAGATGTTAAACTTTCTACGATTCATGAAGCCAAGAAGGATATTAGTCAAGAACAGACCTGTTGCTGATTACCGCGGCGTCTTTAGAGAACCACGTGCATTTCTCAAATAATTAATGAAATATTCCACTTCATTGTAGAAAACTGGTATTTGTGCATAGCCAAGACACAGATAACAGGAGTCAGAGAAGACAGGAGCATGTGCCTTGGTGAAATTCCTCCATTTCAATGCACTCTGATCTGCATTCCACCTTGAGGGTTCTCATATGAGTTTTTAAAGCCCTGAAGAGGTAGAGCAATTTGCCCATAATGACTTTGTTTAACTTGATAGCAGTACCTCTGAGTTTCTTTAAAAAGGGTAATTTAATAGACTTTTTTTCTTTTCTCTGTTTCTCCTTCTTTGGTTTCAGGTAAACATCTCAACCAATTTCATTCTAAATGACGACCATGGACTTTGGGTTTTGAACTGAGTTTTGTGTTTCTCTGTCAATAGTTAATGACATCACTAACACCTAAATCATCATGGAGAATCTAATTTTATGTTCTGCTTTAGGTGTCAGGACTACCACCAGCAGGAAAAAACAAGCAAACAAACAAACAAAAAACCAAAAAAAGAATCACAGTCTTGGCATATGAAAACTTAAAATAAGGAAGAACAGCATCATCAGCTCTTTTACTTCATAATGTGATTACAGATCTACCAATTAAACACATCTGCTCCCACCAATTTAACTGCCCATATAAGACACCATACACATGCATATTTATGAAAAAAGATAGGTGTGAATAGAAGTAAAACGGGAATGTGAAGTATATGCGTGGGGTTCACACTAAAGCAAATTCTTTCTAGTTAGCTTGGATCTCATTGTTTGCATGAATAAAATTTCTTTGCAAATTCCTCCATGAGATAAAAGAAGGCTTAACCATGCCTCTTGCAACATTCATTGTTTTTACCTCCAGTTTGTAAAACATTTTGCTATCCTCAGGTGACAAAGCAGCAGTGGGACAGATAGCTGTCAGAGCAGTAAAATCCAGAGATAGAAGCCAAGCCTTTGTACTTCCAGTCTTGTGTACTGGGGATCGGTTTGTTACCAATGCAAGGATAGCTGAAGAGTCAAGAAAAGTGTATCTGCTGCACATGCAGGAACAGAGAAAGAAACCAGTCACTGCTGGTTATGTGCAAGTTAAGTACAAGTGCTCTTTTTAACAGCTGTCCCAAAGCAATCAGTCATGGAAATGATTCAGAAATCCCACAGTAGGGCAGTTAAAAGCATATACATTAAAAATAGCCAAATGGCACAAGAGTAAGAAGTTCATTGCAACACTGCTCAAATAATATTCACCATCAGGGAGGAAGGATGGCACCAGCATGGACATGAGATACTGTGCTTACCTCCTTGGCTGTCGTCTTTCTTAGGCTCAGCTCACACGGGGGTCCACACACTTACTCTGCCCCAGGCTGCTGTGCTGGGGAGATGCAGGCACTCACCACGTTCTCCCCTATTTCCCTGCAACTTTCCTTCCCCATCTCCAGGGCAAGGAAATGTGTGTTTGTGTGCTCACAGGAAAGCAACCCCAGCAAGCAACATCCAGATACCTGGAAGTCAGCTTAGCCATGACATTCATTTATTTGTGTTTATTTCAGCATCTCTGTGGAGGGTGATGAGGTTAAGCATGTTGACTGTAAAAGGAGAATCTAAAAGACATGAAAGTAAGCTGGTATTTGAAATTGTGTAAATTTATATCTACTGTTTCTGACCAGTGATCAGTTTGTGTAGGTGGCATTTGAAGCCCTGGAAAAAGGATCATCTGTTTGTGGCAGCTAAAGCAGCTGACGGAGAAGGTACAAACAATTTTTGATTCTTTATTTTAATGGATGCTACTGGCCTGTTTTGGTCCAAGGTAAGCAAAACCAAGCTGTGTTAAGGATTCAGTGTTCAGTGTATTGACCCTTGACAATGTTTGTATCCAGGATCCAGCCTGTTTTAAAGAGTAGGGTCATATATCATTGAATGTGTGTGCATTGCATACCTAGGAAAAGACACTTTTTATGTGTGCTATTCTGTTATAGCTATTAGACTATCAGAATTGGTGGGGTGGGTTAGTTTTATTGCCCCAAATATAGATTTTTTTGTTATTTTGGTGCTACTAATGATGTTAATTATGCAGCTCTTTGGGATTCCTGGAGGACAGATATTAATCAGGATTTCAATTCAAGGAGCAAGACATTAAAAAAGGAATAAGAGGAGGTGAAACAGTATGACAATACTGTGGTAAAACAAATCTTCCGAGACTAGATCTGGTAAATGGGACTTTGCTATGCCCCTATGTAAAGATCTGATGTAGAAACAGTCCAGTTCTGCACTTGTTAAGTCTATTATCATGCCATTCCTACCTCCTCTTTAAGGGTTACCCAGTTCCAAGATCTCTTCCTGTTGATTACTTCAAGCCTTATTCAAACTTCCCCATCCCATTGAAAGTCAGAGGAAAATTTTGTAGTATGGGCTTAATGGAACAGAAGTTGTAGTCCCCTCAGCTCTGGACTTGTCCTGGAAAGGTCAGAGAAAACTACAGTTATCTTTAATAAATTGTAGCCATGCCTTTGGATGGATTTCTAATCCCAGGTTCTGATTTGAAAAAAGCAAGTCCAAATACCTATGTCTGTAAACACTATGAATTCGTTAATGTAGAAACAAATTATTTTGTAAAGAAAATGGAAAACTAAGAGTTGCTGTTCAGCAAGCAAAGATGCCTAGAAAATACCTTTGAAATTTTTAGCACTGGAAATCTCTTCAAGCTCTTGATGCTATATATGAATCAATTTTAAAAGTACAGACTCAATCCAACTAAATGTTTCATGATGTACTAACTTTCATTTGTCTGAAACAGTGACTACAAAGAATGTACTCTGATATATTGTAGTTGAACTCAATGATTGTACTGACATCTACTGGTATAATAATATTTTTAATTATTATGTTTGATATTTGGGGTAAAAAATGACAAGATTTTTTTTTTTTGCATTAAAACAACCACAATGCTATTATGCTCACATCTTTCTAACAATGGAATAAATTTTCAAGCACTGCATTTTCATTGTAATGAGATATACCATTGTCAGGATTGCAATTTGAGTATTTTGGTTGCTATTTTTATTGGTTGGTATATCAACCAATTTTGGTTGTTTTTTTGGTACTCCCTAATCATGCATCAAAAGGGACTGGGGATACTACAGACTAATCATATGTCATTGAAATGACATAAAAGGGATAGATAGAACACAAATTTAATGGTAGGCACTGGTTTTCTGAGTCAGAGTTTAATTAGCCCTAGTAATACATCAGAACTGCTCTATTATCACTCTGACATGACAAACGTCTTGCAGCACAGCATCTGTATGATGAAAGAAAGACACCCAACTCTTTCCTGCAACCACGTCTGACTGCAGTTATTTTAACACTTCTTGGAAGAGTTTTTAATTTATAGCTGGCCGTGTACATTATGAAATGGAATGGAATCCCATTAGAAATGAACACGCTAAAATGCTGATGGGCAGGGAACAGTACACATGAATTATTGCTCTTCACAAATCTTGTCTTTAAAACACAAAGACAAACAAACAAGAACTTCTAAATGCAGTAAAAATTCCAGTGAAATGTGTCCTCAGTCATTTAACACATGAAGGAAGTTATGTCAGTCTTTTTTCAAGCATTAGTCTGTAACTTTCCAATAGATAACTTTTGCTGTATTTTAGATGTTTCTTCCTCAAAGCCTGAAGAAGAAAAGGTATGCTAAGGTACCACCTTTTAAATAATGTTTCATTGCTAGATTTCATAGAATCATAGAATGGTTTGGATTGGAAGGGACCTTAAAGATCATCTAGTTCCAATCCCCCTGCCATCAGCAGGGACACCTTCCACTAGATCAGGTTGCTCAAAGCCTCATCCAGCCTGGTCTTAAACCCTTCCAGGGAGGGGGCATCCACAACTTCCCTGGGCAACCTGTTCCAGTGTCTGACCACCCTCACAGTGAAGAACTTCTTCCTAATATCCAATCTAAACCTCCCCTCTTTCAGTTTAAACCCATTTCCCCTTGTTTTGTCATTAGTTGCCCTTATGAAAAGTCCCTCCCCAGCTTTCTTGTAGGTCCCCTTCAGGTATTGGAAGGCCGCTATAAGGGCTCCCCTAAGTCTTCTCTTTTTCAGGCTGAACAGCCCCAACTCTTTCAGCCTGTCCTCATAGGAGAGGTGCTCCAGCCCTCGGATCATCCTGGATCACTCCGGATTTATGAGAATGACATTCTTTTTATATGTTTTCAATACAAAATAATCCTTGCATATCATTCAATAATCCCTAAGGCTGTGGTAATAGAGAATCTAAACTGACATTTAGGGCTACAAATAGTGAAGTTATTTAAGATATTATGGAAATGCTGCTGTAACTAGAAAACCTAAATATTTGAAAATGAGAATTTAGTACTCCTAAACAGGCTTCAAGCTTACCTTTTATTTTCCAACTGTGATAATATTGTGATAAAGCTTACTCTCTGTAAAAGGAGACAAAGGCGAGGATACTATTAAGTTGTTACACATGCTTTTAGAACCTTTTCATATGATTAAATATCATACGTAAATGCCTATATGACTAAATTTTCCATCATATGCCTTATGTATTGTAAAATTTTGCCACCTATGGTCAAATCTACCACGTACTTTATGACAGTAATCTTGACACCCATCTTTGAAGGACTGTCACTAAACAAAATGAGGGTTCCAGCATTAACTTGTCAATTCACTGATGCTGTGACCATCAGCAAGCCAGCCTGACTTCCTCTGTGGTCTGGGACATCAGATTTTAGATCTGTTGGAGCAGGTCCAGAGGAGGGCCAGAGGATGGAACACCTCACCTGTGAAGAAATGCTGAGACGGTTGGGGCTGTTCAGCTTAGAGAAGGGAAGGCCCTTATTGCAGCCTTACAGTATTTAAAGTGGGGTTTGTAAGAAAGATGGAAAGATACTGTGATGACAGGACAAGGGGCAGCAGTTTCAAACAGAAAGAGGCTAAGTTTAGATTTGACATAAGGAAGAAATAATTTGCAGTGAGGATGGTGAGACACTGGAACAAGGTTAGGGTGGAGAGGGCTTTCAGCAACCTGATCTAGTGAAAGATGCACCTCCCCATGTCAGGGAGTTGGACTAGACGATCTTCAAAGGTCCTTTCCAAACCAAACCATTCCACGATTCTATGATTTTACATAGCATCTTCTTTTGCAAAAATTATCTGTATCTACTTTAATACAATATACTTTCTAGTTAGCTACTGCACTTCTTCCAGTAAGGCATCCAGGCACCCAGTAAGGTAAACAGGCACTATGTGACTATTTCTAATGAAGAGTATAAGAAAATTATGATCATAAGTGTAATGAATATTCTCTCTGTCTTACTGTTTTTCATGCCTTCATATTTAAGTGTCAAATAGGTTTTCTTCTGTAACTTTTTTGTAAACTTGTACTGATCCCATGTAAACTTCTGTCCTGTGGCAAAGATCAGTATCCCTCAATCAATGTTGGCTTCCTGTAAGCAAAGACTGCAAGCAGCTATTACAGGATCTGTTGTGAAAAATATTTGATGCTGCACCAGGCAACTAATTTGTACATCTTCAATCATTTTCACTAAAAACATTGCCTGTATTTTATTGTATTGTAAAACAGTGATGGTATGTGTATGCATTGCGGATTGTTCATTCCCTGTTGTGTATATTTGATAATTATGTGTGTCTACACGATGCAACTACATAGGTACCAGGAGCAGGGTGGTTACACTGGCACAGTGACTACCTGGGCTAAAATTCTCTGTTGCCCAGAATTAATTAGCCAAGTCAAGGTACTGCACTACTGTGGATCTATTTTTTTTTTTGGTACCCAAGCCATATCTGAACACCTGAAGCTAGGTTGCCTATCTCTGCACAGCAATGTGGCATACCATGTAGACACACCTGAAATGCTGGGTAAAGTCAGGGCTGGCCCCAGCGGCAGTTTGAACCACCTTGGAAAGCAATTCTGCAGAGAAACTTTTAGGGAACTGACACCTTTCCTGCTTTATGAGCTTGTAACAGGTTCCACAAGTTGCAGTGATGGATACTTGATTACACTACATGCTTCTCCTCATCTAATACTTGGTAAATATAGTCCTTAAATTTCTCTTAGTTTCTCTTGGATGTTCAACTGATTTATTTACAATTTTGAAGAGAAATTTAGAAACTTCTTTTTTGAGCCATCTGCCAAATTAATTTGAAGTATAAATCTCTTTTGTTGGTTCTCTCCAAGCTTCTGGGCTGAAAGACTATCAGATTCATTTTTTCACTCATTGGAGAAATGCTTATTGAGTTTTAACAGATGGTCAAAATCTTTAATTTCCAGAGTTTGAAATTCCCCCCTGGTCTTATCGAGTGTCTTCAGTACCTCTGGGTTACAAGGCAATTATTTTCCCACAGAAAATTTAATTTCTCAGATCTCCCATCCAGGTTGAAAATTCACCTACCCGGTGCCACACTTGTAAGGAAAATACTCTTGTAAGCAATGCATAACTGTCACTGCTATACTTGGTACACACTGTCCTATCACACTGTTGATGCTTATGGCTTAATGAAAGCTTGAGGCAGCTGTGCTGGTTTCACTCACAAATAAGACCATGAGGTCCTGCACTCACTCCCTCCCCAGCTGGTGAGTTGGGGAGAAAAACATAACAAAGGTGTCATGGGTTGCAATGAGGACAGGGATGGCTCACTCACCAGTTATAGACATGGGCAAAACAGATTTGACTTGGGGAAGAAAAAAAACAATTTAATTCATTAGCAATCAGTCAGAGTAGGATAGTGAGACATAACAACCACATCTTAAAATACCTTCCCCGCACCCCCACCTTCTTAGAGGGCTCAAAATCACTTTGCTCCCAACTTCTCTAACTTCTCCCTGCCCATGGCACAGGGGGACAGAGGGTTGCAGTCAGTTCATCTCTGCTGCTCTTTCCAGCATGAGGTCCCTTCCGCAGGCTTCAGGAGTCCAGGAACAAAGTTTTCCCACATGAGCTTCCTATGGAGTTATGGCCCTCTTCGGGCACAGCTCCCAGTTCTGGCATGGGAATGTCCATGGGCTGCAGATGGGTCTCCAGTCCAGTGCACCTCTTCCCCCACCTCTGGGGGTCTCCTTGGTCATCATGAGCTCTCAAAGTCACAACTGCCCTCAGGCGCAGCTTTTCTGCTCCAGCATGGAGTCCTCCCTGGCCTAGACGTGGCTATCTGCTCTGCTGTTGAACTTCCACAGGCTGCAGGGGACATCATTTATCTCTTCCTACTCTTCTCCTGTGTCTGAGGTTTTCTGTCTCCCCTCCTTCTCCTTCCTCATGGTAACAATGCTCTTTTTGTTTAGGCTGATGGTCTTCTTTTGTTCAGGTCAATGGTCTCCCCTCAAGATTCTCTCCTCCTTCTTCTTTTTAAAACAGTTCTTTCCCTCATAAATATTGATTCGAGGAGGCGTTTCCCTGTTACTAACTGGCTCAGCCTGGGCTGGAGGTGGGTTCACCTTGGAGCCAGGGGAGCGTTGTGAAGCTTCTCACAGGGGCTGTCAATGTAGCCCCTTCCCACACTACCAAAAATGGCACCCACACACAAACCCAACACAGGCAGCTGAAAGTTCAAAGGCAAAACTGTTGTTTTTTTTTTTTTTTTTTTTTTTTTCAAAAACTGTTTGTAATTACTGTTCCTGAATAGAACTGTAGAGGCAAAGTAAGTTTTACTACACTATTCAAAATATAAATTTGCTCGTTCAAAGTATTTCAAGCATTTCCTTTACAATTCATACAAAAGGATTGAAATAAAGATACTTGCAAAGTTGAGAGCATTATATGAAGTAAGAGACCTGTTTGGATGTTTTCCTGAGACAAAAAGTAGAAGGTAACAAAAGTAGACCTGGATCCAAAGCAAATGTGATTAGTCCAGCTTGGTATAGGCTTGTAAATATATTAGGTACCTACTCCTTGCTATGGCTTTCAGGGGCTTGATAGAAGTACAGAGATATGGGACAGAGACACTTCCCACCATATAAGGCTTACAGATCATGAAGTTCTCTGGCTAGTTGATATCTGAAACAAAAGCTTGCTCCTTTTCATGTGGAGTAGAGATGTTCACATTTACCTGGAATAGTTGGGAGAGTAGACTCTCAACCTGGAACGTAGCAGACCTTGATTCAATTTTCATTCCTCCCTCTGTTTGGACTGAGGGCTTTCTTGACCAAGGACCCTACTGAGACATTCCTGGAGTGAATGAGGTTAAAGACTTCTGGTTTTAAATGTCCATAATGGCATATATGAGGACTGTGAGATGGAACAGTTTCAGTGACAAATGCAGGGACTGTGCCCAACTTAGCACACCATTAGCTAGGATAGTCTAGGTTATTTTTGCAAGAAATGTGAGTTCAAATCCCTTCCAGAGGGATATCACTTAATTTGTCTGAGTGCCAAATTCTTTCTTAAAAATGGTGAAGAAGCAGAATGCCCTTTGGTCATTGTGGTACTTGGGCAGGAAGGTATCTTCTAACAGGGAAGTTTGGGTACAGTGCTCAAAATCAGGTAGAAAAATGTCTGCTCTGTGAATTCTAGCAGGGCTTACCTGAGGGTAGACCAAAAGTATACCAGGAAACAAAGATGGAGTCATCTACATAAATTCAGTGTCACAAACATAATGCTGATGGATGTCAAGGTGTGAAGGTCCAGGCAGCAGACATGTATGGGGTTGTGTTGGATGCAACAATACTGGTAGCCTTCTCTAGGTGCTCACACAGATCTGGAGAAAGGGTTTTTGATCTCTCCACCTTGAGTAAATTCTGTAACAACTGTTTATCTCCAACTTTTCTGAGGATAGTTTCAATACTACTGAATTCAGTACAGAGGAGTGGACAGTGCCATTATTAGAAAAAGCACCTGCAGAAGCTGTCTGCACTGAGAGTGACATTGCAGGCACAGATGTCTGAAGGCATCAGAAATGCTCCTGCAGTGAAGTTCATGTGAGTTGTCATGCATGCCTCCGGAAAAGGAGAACACACACAGTAACCTGGAAGAGGGAAGGGGAAAGGCTGCTAGTAGCCACATGTGTGGGATGATGAGCTCTGTGCTGTGGGGCAGGGGCTTGTATGCAAACTAGTGGTCTAAGTTTGCATACAGATAGTCTCAGCTAGTTTATGCAAAGAGCAGCCCTAAAAACTACGCAGGTTGTTCTCCTGCTGCTGACTTCCCTCCTGTCTCTCTTGTCAAGTCTTTCCTACTGAAAAACACTCAAGGGGGAGGTATAGAAATATCTCTCTTGTGTGCAGCAGCTCTTTTCTACTGTTACAAGCAGCATTTTACAAACCAGATGTGCATTTTGGACCTTCTTCATGTTCATGAATATCTATCTATGTTAAAGTAATACAGGATTATGAGATCTAATAGGTTCAATACTTTTGTGCCATCTACCTTCCCCAGTAAGTTGCCAGGGCATTTAGAGTTCTGTTTTTCAAAGCTCAAGTTCTCAAATGATATGGACATGAGAGAGAAAAGCATGGGAGGGAAGGGTGATTTTTGTTTAGCTGGGTTTTGTTTATTTTCTGAAATGACATTATTATTCTTCATTCCTCCTAAATACAAATTAGATTCAAAGTTCAAAAATTATTAACAGCAGCTTTAAAATTCATCACTTTGCAGTTGTCAAATCCATTTCCTCTTGGTTTGTCCCCTTGGCAACAAAAATTAAAAGGCAATCATATGATAAAAAAAAAAATGCAGCTCATCTGAGCCTGTCTTTGCATAATACATTTTGAGATTCTGACTGGCTGTAGACTTGATGTTGGCTCAAGACAGAAAAACTGGAGGAAGCTTATGAGTGTCCTGTGCTTCACACGCTGTATGAATCCTTAAAGGTTCAAGAAAAAAATGGAGACTTAGCCAATGAGAGTGGCAACACCATCTAGCTAGAAAATGTACTGTTTTCTGCATACAAGTTGTGAGCACAGATGGGCAACCATTTTACTGCTGAAAGTGAGGCGTTCAGCCTACTACAGTTGTGTTTTTATATAGAATAGTCATTCTTATTTTTACTTACAATGGAAGTTTCTGGCACTTACTCAACAGCTAAGGGCAAATTTTCACATTTCGTGTCAAAGACTTTAAGAGCTCCTCATGGCAATACCACTGTGAGAAGGAATCCTTATCTATAAGAGAAGCAGCAGACCTAAACCAAAGTGCATTCAAACAGAAAAAATGTATTTACTGAATAAACTTCTTGCCCTAACACAGCTTTTTCTATGTTGGTGAGAGCACAGTTGAACTAAATTTATATTAATTTTCACTCAGTACTAAATTCCTATTTAAGAATTAAGTAAAATAGACCATTCAATTGTCAGATATTTGTATAAACGGGCTTATTCCAGAAACATCAAAATTTTTAAGTCTTTTAGTCAGTTCAAACCTATTTGCCCACTGTGTTTTTTCCATTTTTTAATATTTTTTGGGGGGCATGTAGGAATGGTGAAGTCTTTTGCAATGGCCAGGCATGTACAGAGGAAGGCAAGTCTGGCACCACTCAAAGCAAATTGTATGGATTTTTACATCAGCGAACCTGCCTGAGACATTTAAAATTTGTCCAGCTACAGACATGGTCATTCACATCTGGGCCAAGAGTCTGTAGCACAAAGCACCATAAGTTTTCTCCTTTCATCCAGCTCACTGAATAGGAGATATTCTCAATATGGGAAAGGTTCCCTCCAATCTTCCTGTTTTTACAGGTGCAGATCTTGCTAGACAAAATAGCATTGGTATAGGATGACAGGAATAATGGCTAATAAAGCCTTTTTTTCTGGGTAGTCCCTTCAAGAGTTTAGAGCTATTTCTTTCAGAGATGTCACTTGCCATCCACAAATGGCTGGGCTGATGTGAATAAGCAATATGTAGTTCTCAAGATCCTAGGTAGAGAGATATGTATTTGGTATGTTTGGAGTTTAGACTCAAAATCTCCATACCAACACCGTGTTGGTAATCCCCAGTCTGTAATAATTACATATTCAACTCAGCTACATACTAATAGTATTAGCTGCAGTTAATAATACTAGTAATACTAACAGTCCTAACCCAAAGTGCATCTACATCATAAATAAGGTGAAAGAACAATATAGATGTACATTTTGATCTCTTCTCTACACATAACTTGAAATTGAGAGGCATCATGCAGAGCCATGAGGAAATAGCCCCTTTGGAACAGTGTCTGTGGAAGGTCATGGAGGAGGGTTGTTTGCAAGGTCTCTCTGTACATACAATGACTTGGCAAAGCAATCTGTAAATTTTCATTGCCTTCTCAAACAGATGACAACTCTGATGCTGGTCCTTGTCTGTGACTGGCAGATACCACTCTGATGGTTCAAGAGGTAGGGAACTGTTTCTCCAAAATGGAAAATGCCATGAATGTTTCTGTGAACAAAAGGCCAGAGGTTGTAAATGCAGACCTGTATTTCTCCGAAGATTTTAACTCTGAAAACCACTGAAACAGAAATTTTTCTCCAATTTCAGAGTTTGGATCAGAACCAAAGAGTTAACGACGATGTGTACTCTTAAAGCTAGTCTGCGTCATACACTCTATAGGGCAGGATCTCAGAAACACTGATTAGCTAAATAGCGCATACAGAGGAAAATACAAGCTATTTGGACAGTGATAAACCACAGAGCCACATGACAAATTGATCTATACATACTGCTCTGCTTTACTTTAGTTTCACCAATTCATCTTCAAGAGGATTTGTTCTGAAAATCAATCTGCCTGCCAGAGAAGTATTTTCTTTTCTTCCTATAAAGATGGCTCCCACCCATCTAACGTATTTCAGTTTACCTGGCTGTAAAACTGGTTATTTACATGGCATTCTTTCAGATAAATTTATATCACTGTTCTAGTATCCCAACACTTAGGGAAGAGGTGCTATTATTTTCAATACACAACATTAATCATAATCAGCGGCATACAAACTCCTGAACTAGACCGGTTAGTTCCTCTCATTCTCAGTTTTTTAAAACTCAAGGAAATCTCAGGGAGGAGCTACCAATTTTTCTAACACAAAGTTTATTAATTACATACTGTCTTGTTTTTTCAAATACTGGAACAACTGTTGCATTGACAGCTACCCCAGATCACATGTTGCTCTGTACTGTCTCCCTTGAGGCACTTCTGAAAAAAGCCTTTTAAATTAGATTTTCTGAGTGTGGGGCCTGTCAAATATGAGGCCATCTCTGGCAAAATACAATATTAAAAAAAAAAAACCAACCAAACAAAAAAGCACCTTAATCTGACAAAACCAGGCTCTCCTTGTAGGTATTATGTGTCTGAAAAATCTACGATAAAGTTAACATGCTTTGTCACTCATTTGGCTTCACTTCTCTGCTATGGGCAGGGCCTGCGGTTTTAAACAATCCTGTTTCTGTATAAATAAATGCCCTTTTAATTTGCCATAATTTCAAATATTTTATTTTGTAGTTATAAATAATTAACATATCTTTTATGATTTTTTTTAGTCTGTTTTACCTTACGGGGCATACTTTCTCTTCTACGCACATGTGTACCCTCCAATAGCAATAGTAACAGTTAGGAAGTATGTCCCCAGGGGATACAATCTCCCTAAAAACCTTTAAAATGTTAATCTATGCACCATTCTTGCCAACATGTATGCTCCAGTAAGTGAAACTAATATTCTGTACTTGCCAGCATAATAATCCAAAAACTGAATAAATTCCAAGCACCAAAGTTAAGAGAAAAGTTCCTAATTTTAACTCGGCATGACAACATGCATGGTGTTAATTCCAACTGCACAGTTACTCCTTGCCATCTGACTTACGAAGTGTAACTATTATGTTGAGGTGACGGAGAAGAGTGTTATATTTATTTTGACTGTATGCTTCTACTACTATTACTTCTGGAAAATGTAGTACAAAAATATTGTATTCTAAAGAGCTCCATGAAAAAGAAGAAGAAAGATGGTGATACAGCCTTATTTGGATAGATAAGGATAGAATGCATAACCAAACACTTAATATATTTAGATTAGCAGCTGTAGCAGTAAGGATCAGAGTTACCTTTGATCTCAGATTGTGTTTTTGCAGTTTAATTCCACTGAATGCAATGGATTACTCTTGGTTTACACATCTGGGAATACAATTTGATCTGTAATAATTATTACCATTTTCTAACAAGGAAGATTGTTATTAGTTGTGTTTAACCTAAAATTTGAGTAAATGCTCTGCTGGAAAGTGTAATATTGTGTCTCTGTATGCATAAATACACATGAATATACATTAACAAAATGATCCTGTAATATTGAAGATTAAGATTATAAAACCAGAAATGCATTCAATTTTTAATTAAGGCAGTGCTTATGAAAAGGGTTTATTTGTCTCTTTTTATGTTTTATTCTAAGTTCAGACATGGAATTTTTCAAGCATAAATATATAATATATCTGAGTCCTTCATCTCAGAATTCTTCTAGGTGCCTAAAATATGTATTCTACCCATTCTGTGGTAGAGTGTGTAATATCAATGCTCATACCAAAATATACTACTATAGAGTGAGGAAACTAAGCAATTATTGTTGTGAATGTATCTTTTTTGTTAGGAAATAAATTTACTTGTGCCATAAATGTTGTTAAATGTGCTTCACAGTCAATATCCTTTTCACAGTGAAGTCAATGTTTGTGACTCAGACAGAGCAAGATCAGACTCTCACTCTCATTTCATTTGCTAGATTCTGTTCCCATTACTATTTTAAAAGACTGCATTCCCAACAGTGATCTGATGAATGATTTAATGGGCACATAGACTTGTTTTTGGTGCCTGTTATTTTTCAAAAGATGTTTTTTCTGAGTTTACTTCTCCTTCACGTTTTCTAATAAATCTAAGCAGTACATCTTTAATATTAATCACTGCTATTTTAACAGTAGTAAGTAAATTAGGAAGGCAGACATCTCATCAAATATTGATACTTCTACCATGAGTATATTATAAATTGGCCTGAGAAATGAAATATTACTGGAGATTAATACTGGAGAACAGAAAATGTTTTCTTTGGGTTTTTTTAGCTGCCCTTCACCTTCTCCTTTCTGATAGAATATTACAGTTTGTGGTCATAATGGTCTTTTGAAGAAAGCTCATGTTTTAAAAAGCTGCTTGCAGTTTTTATTTAAAATCACTTGGATAAATGTATTTAGGTATACCAATTATTTTTTTTTTGTTTGTTTGCAAACCCCTTGGGCTTGAAATACAAAGTAGATTCTCTTTCCTTACATTTTAAGGACAGCGTCTCTCAAAATTACACAACACTAATGGCCACAGTATTTACGCTACCAAAGCCATGACATTATTGAAACATTGTGTGTCACTGTACAACACCTAACCCACCCTGGGGAATCATTAATACTGTGCAACCCTCTTGCCGGGAAGGGGCTGGAGAGGTAACATGGCTTCCTCATTGTGGAATCAGTGAAATGACTATCTTTTTGTCCTACTTTATAACACTTTCTGGCAAAAGGAAGGAACGAATGAATACTAATTGCTGTGGTCTTTCTAGTTATCTTTCTAAACGTATTAGCAGGTATATCCACAAGATCACTATCGTACTACTATCCCTAATAGTTTGCTTTGCTATTTGCTAGAATCACATCTGCGTGACTCTGCATCAGAGTCATCAGCTATTGTACGTGAGAGCTCATTATGTTACTTTGATGCAAATTCCCATTACAGATGTGTTGTATGTTTACCAGGAGGGCTAGGTTTGTGGGTACAGATATGTTAGCATAATTGTACGCATGTAAATATTTTTAACACAGGCAAGGCTTGAGGTTTTGAACTGATGTTTTGAACTTCAGTAGGTATAATTTACTTAATAAATACTTCATGGGACTTGACAAAATCTGAATACAATTGAAAATGTAAATCTGCTTGAAAATTGCAGTTTGTGTGTTAAGAAATTATTTGAAAGGTATATCCCATATAAACACAAATTGTACTGTGAAGAACTATTACACAGCTGATGTTGTTATACATTAGAAGTAAAATACCACTGTACCTAATTTTGACCTGTTTTTAGCTCCAAATAAACTTACTAGAGTCACCATATTTTATTTCAGTGGGATGCTGTGGTTAAAGCCTGAGCAACAGGAAAAAATAACAATAGCTGTCTGATTTTGCACTTATCTAATCTTGTGTGGCTTATTTATTGAACAATGATACATGCAAACAAACTGTACCTTATTTAAAAAAAAAATAGTTCTGGATTTAATAAAGGCTCATGTTAATACAGAAAACTAGTGGGACAGTTTATAGAGCATCCAGTGCCCTAGCTATAGCAAACAGAGCCTCTATATGTGATTTCAAAAAGAAATACTCTCACCAGGACGCTGGATTGAACTATGTAACCTGCAAATAAAATATTTTAAATTATTTTTTTTCTGAGTTAAAAAGTGGAAGAAGGATTGTTAAACAGGTGCAATTACATGTGTATTTTAATACATGGCAGAGGAAATGGTAACTAATCATCTGGGATTCTTCAATCTGTCAACTGTAATAAGCAAGAGAAATATTGTTTGGAGGCTCAATTTTTTTCAGAAGTTAATCTTCCAAATAATAATAATAAAAAAATCCATGCAACGTACAAAGAGATGTGTTTATTAAAGTTTA
Organism: Antrostomus carolinensis; assembly: GCF_000700745.2. Classification (NCBI taxonomy): domain Eukaryota; kingdom Metazoa; phylum Chordata; class Aves; order Caprimulgiformes; family Caprimulgidae; genus Antrostomus; species Antrostomus carolinensis. The sequence goes on along the minus strand of NW_010329407.1, from coordinate 850 downwards.
CACAATAAATGTTCTGCTTGTGAAAGTGTACCGGGATTGCATTTATTTAACCTCTCTCGCATAGACAGAACTGTATTCCATTCTATCTCCAAAACAGTATCTTTCTTTAACTTGTTTGTGGGGCAAAAAAACCACCCCAAACAACTATCACTTGCATATGATGACGCTTACAGTTAAAATCAGCCTGAGGAAAGAACCAAACCAAGCCGGAGGGCGAGCAGAGGAAGCGCGCTCCCAGCCCCCGCAGCGCCAGGGCCGGGGCTCGAACCTCACGGCAGCCGCATCGGCAGCAGAAAATTGTCTTCTGGCAGGAAAAGGGGAGACCGTCACCCCGACAGCAATTGCTGGGGGAAGCAAAGTGAACAAACAGCAACATACTTCCACTTTTTGCAGAACTTTTTTTATTTTTTTAATCGGTCACTGGAAGCACTCCTGCATTACGTGCTTCATTCTTACGATGTTGATACACTTGTGAAACGTACACAGCACCTCTTTACATTTGGTTAAGGCACTAACCAGCTGGTTTTTAGTGGGAAAGTCATCCTTTCATGAGCCCTATGACCTGAGTCATCACTTAGAGTCTCTAACTTAATCACGTTTGTGTTTGGTTTTGGTGTGGGGTTGCTTGGTTTTGTTTTTGTAACGTTTCCAAACACTTCTCCTTTTCTCTGTTCCAGGCCCGGCTCATCCCGCTGCCCCAGGCGCGGGGCAGCCGCGGCAGCAGGAAGGGGCAGCCCCTGGGCGCACTGGCGGGGTAGGCCCGGCACCATCTGGAAGAGGCAGGGGCGAGCGCACCGCCTGCACTTCACACGGCCAGCCCGCGGAGCCGGGCAGGGAAAACGGGGGCAGC
>NW_010329406.1:0-2268 GCF_000700745.2 Antrostomus carolinensis | reverse complement strand
TGCTGCAGGATGTGTGCTCATCATGGTACCACCTGGACTTGGTTCTGCTGCAGGATGTGTGCTCATTGTGGTACCATCTGGACCTGGTTCTGCTGCAGGATGTGTGCTCATCATGGTACCATCTGGACCTGGTTCTGCTGCAGGACGTGTGCTCCTCAGGTTATCATCTGGACCTGGTTCTGCTGCAGGACGTGTGCTCCTCAGGTTATCATCTAGACCAAAATCTGCTGCAGAACCTGTACTCCACGTGGTCCCATCTGCATCTGCTGAAGGACGTACATACCGTGTGGCACCACCTGGACCAGGTTCTGCTGTGGGATGTAAACTCCACATGGTATCATTCAGACCCCATTCTGCTGAAGAACGTGTGCTCTGCATTGGACCATCTGGACCCACTTCTGCCAGAGGATGTGTGCTCATCGTGGTGTCTTCAGGACCTGGTTCTTCTGCAGGATGTATGCTCCTCATGATACCTTCAGGACCTGGTTCTGCTGCAGGACGTGTGCTCCTTGTGGTACTTTCTGGACCTGGTTCTGCTGCAGGACCTGTGTTCCTCAGGATATCATGTAGACTAAAATCTACTGAAGAATGTGTTGTCCATTTGGTACCGTATGCATCCAGTTCTGCTGGAGGATGTGTGCTCCTCATGGTACCTTCAGGACCTGGTTCTGCTGGAGGATGTGTTCTGTGCATGGTACCTTCTGGACCTGGTTCTGCTGCAGGATGTGTGCTCCTTGTGGTACTTTCTGGACCTGGTTCTGCTGTAGGATGAGTGCTCCATGTGGTACCATCTGGATCTAGTTCCGCTGGAGGATGTGTGCTCCTCATGGTACCTTCTGCACCTGGTTCTGCTGCAGGACGTGTGCTCCTCGTGGTACTTTCTGGACCTGGTTCTGCTGCAGGACCTGTGTTCCTCAGGATATCATGTAGACTAAAATCTACTGAAGAATGTGTTGTCCATTTGGTACCGTATGCATCCAGTTCTGCTGGAGGATGTGTGCTCCTCATGGTACCTTCAGGACCTGGTTCTGCTGGAGGATGTGTTCTGTGCATGGTACCTTCTGGACCTGGTTCTGCTGCAGGATGTGTGCTCCTTGTGGTACTTTCTGGACCTGGTTCTGCTGGAGGATGTGTTCTGTGCATGGTACCTTCTGGACCTGGTTCTGCTGCAGGATGTGTGCTCCTTGTGGTACTTTCTGGACCTGGTTCTGCTGGAGGATGTGTTCTGTGCATGGTACCTTCTGGACCTGGTTCTGCTGCAGGATGTGTGCTCCTTGTGGTACTTTCTGGACCTGGTTCTGCTGCAGGACCTGTGTTCCTCAGGATATCATTTAGATTAAAATCTACTGAAGAACGTGTCGTCCATTTGGTACCATCTGCATCCAGTTCTGGAGGATGTGTGATCTTCATGGTACCTTCAGGACCAGGTTCTCCCAGGTTCTGGTTACTCCATGTGGTATCACCTTCTGGGACCACCATGGTGGGGACCAGCTCCTGCTTTGCTTTGGGTCTGGTGTCTTTCATGGTAGTAACGTTGGCTTGAGTGGCATCAACAGGACCCTGTCCCGTTGGCCGTTGGGTGAGCTGGGTGGCAACTGCCACATCCTGCCTTGTTGGCAGTTGGGTGGCACCAATGGGATCCCGCCTGGCCTTGGGCTTGGTACCTTGCATGGTCCCAACCAAACCCTGTCCTGGTGGTTTCCTGGTGGTCTGGTTGGCACTGGCCAGAATCTGTCCAGCTTTGGGCCGGGTGATCCGTGTGGTACTGGCTGGATCCCGCCCTGATTTGGGCCGGGTGGCACGGATGGTACCAGCTGGATCCCATCCTGCCTTGGACCTGTTGGTGCCCACTGGATCCCGTTCTGCTTTGGACCTGTTGGTGCCAGCAGGATGCCATCCTGCCTTGGATCTGTTGGTGCCAGCTGGATCCCATACTGATTTAGACCTGGTGGCACCAGCTAGATCTCGTCCTGCTTTGGATCTGTTGGTGCCAGCTGGACCCCATCCTGCCTTGGACCTGTTGGTGCCAGCTGGATCCCATCCTGCCTTGGATCTGGTGGCACCAGCTGGATCTCGTCCCACTTTAGACCTGGTGGCACCAGCTGGATCCCATCCTACTTTGGGCTTGGTGCTCTGGATGATGCCGGCTGGATCCTGTTCTGCTTTGAGTCGGTTGATCCTGATGATACGAATGGGATCTCGGCCGGCTTTGGCTTGGGTGGCAGCGATTCGACCCTGTCCTGTGGGTTGCTGGGTGCTGGAGGTGGC
>NW_010329405.1:0-11418 GCF_000700745.2 Antrostomus carolinensis | reverse complement strand
CAGTGAGGTGGGTGAAGAACTGGCTCCACGGCAGAGCTCAGAGGGTTTTAGTCACTGGTGCAGAGTCTAGTTGGAGGCCTGTGGTTAGTGGTGTCCTCAAGGGTCAGTGCTTGGTCCAGTCCTATTCAATATATTCATCAGTGACCTGGATAAAAGGACTGAGTGTAACCTCAGCAAATTTGCTGATGACACCAAACTGGGAGGAATGGCTGACACACCAGAAGGCTGTGCTGCCATTCAGTGAGATCTGGACAGGCTGGAGAGCTGGGTGGAGAGGAACCTAATGAAGTTCAACAAAGGCAAGTGTAGAGTCCTGCACCTGGGGAGGGATAACCCCAGGCACCAGTAAAGGTTGGGGGTTGACCTGCTGGAAAGTAGCTCTGCAGAGAAGGAGCTGGGAGAGCTGGTGGACAGCAAATTAACCATGAGCCAGCAGTGTGCCCTCATGGCCAAGAAAGCCAATGGTGTCCTGGGATGCATTAAGAAGAGTGTGGCCCACAGTCTGAAGGAAATTATCCTCCTCCTCTGCTCTGCCCTGGTGAGGTCACATCTGGAATACTGTGTCCAGTCCTGGGCTCCCCAGGGTCAAGAGAGACCAGGAACTAGTGGGTTATATAGCAGCATTTAAGCATGAACATCCTTCCAAACAAGACACTAAACAGGTGAAGAGGTAATCTCATGTATGAAGCTACACAGAGAGAAAAGACAGAAAGTAGACTTGTTACTCCAAATGTACATGTGTTGCATAAACAACTTCCTGAATAAAACATCACTTTGGAACAGCTTTTTTTTCAGCTCTGGAGGAATAATTAATAGCGGATAAAATTAAAATTTAGAGAGGACCTTGTTAATGTTTATAAATATCTAAAGGGTGGGGGGTGTCAAGAGGATGGGGCCAGACTCTTTTCAGCAGTGGCCAGCAGTAGGACAAGGGGCAACACGCACAAGCTGGAACACAGGAGATTCGATTTAAACATGAGGAAAAATTTCTTTACGGTGAGGATGACAGAGCACTGGAACAGGCTGCCCAGGGAGGTTGTGGAATCTCCTTCTCTGGAGACATTCAAAACTTGCCTGGATACAGTCCTGTGCAACTTGCTCTAGGGTTGGACTAGATGATCTCCAGAGGTTCCTTCCAACCCCTAAACAACAGCTAAAACCATAAGTGTATTATCAACATTCTTCTCACAGCAAATCCCATTCTGAAACCAAAACACAGCACTATTCTAGCTACTAAGAAGAAAATTAGCTGTACCTGAGCCAAAGCTAGGACAGGTACACAAAAACTTTTTGTCTCTCTAGCAACCTCTCTTCCCACACCTATCAAGTGCATGGACTGAAAGGCAGGGACTCAGGGAACAAAGTCCCTCCCAATGTAAGAGAAGTGCACGTTCAAGACTATTTGAGGAACCTGAACATACATTAGTCTACGGGACCCAACGAGATGCATCCCAGAGTCTTGAGGAAATTGGCTGATGCAGTTGCCAACCTGCTCTCCATCATATTTGAAAAGTCCTGGCAGTCACGTGAAGTCCTTGGTGACTGGAAAAAGGGAAACATTGCACCCATTTCTAAAAAGGGAAGAAAGGAGGATCCAGGGAACTATCAACCTTTAAGCCTCACTTCTGTGCCTGGGAAGATCATGGAACAGCTCCTCCTAGAAGCTGTGCTAAGGCACATGGAGGACAGGAAGGTGATTTGAGACAGCCAGCATGGCTTCACCAAGGGCAAGTCCTGCCTGACCAACCTTGTGGCCTTCTATGATGGAGTGTCTACATCAGTGGACAAGGGAAGAGATACTGATGTCATCTATCTGGAATTCTGTAAGACCTTTGACATGGTCTCCCACAACATCCTTCTCTCTAAACTGGAGAGGTATAGGTTTGATGGGTGGACTGTTCAGTGGATAAAGAATTGGTTGGATGGATGCATCCAGAGAGTGGTGGTCAATGGCTCAATGTGCTGATGGTGATCAGCTACAACTGCTGTCCCTCAGGAGTCTGTACTGGGACCAGTACTGTTTAATATCTTCATCAATGACATAGACAGTGGGAATCGAGTGCACCCTCAGCAAGTTTGCAGATGCCACCAAGCCGAGTGGAGGGGCTGACAGGATGCCATCCAGAGGGACCTGGACAAACTTGAGAACTGGGCCCATGTGAACCTCATGAGCGTCAACAAGGCCAAATGCAAGATCCTGCACTTGGGTTGGGGCAATGTATCAATACAGGCTGGGGGATAAAGACGTTGAGAGCAGGCCTGTGGAGAAGGACTTTGAGGCACTGGTGGATGAGAAGCTCAACATGAGCCGGCAATGTGCGCTTGCAGCCCAGAAGGCCAATAACTGTATCCTGGGCTGCATCAAGAGAAGCGTGGCCAGCCGGTTGAGGGAGGAGTACTGTGTCCAGCTCTGGAGTCCTCAGCATAGGAAAGACATAGACCTGTTGGAGAGGTTCCAGAGGAGGGCTGAAAGGGGATGGATAATCAGAGGGATGGAACTTTTCTTCTTGAAAAAGTGCTAAGAGAGCTGGGGTTGTTCAGCCTGGGGAAGAGAAGACTCCGGGAAGACCTTACTGCAACCTTTCCATACTTAAAGAAGCCCATAGGAAAGACAGGGACAAACTTTTTAGCAGGCCTTGTAGCATTAGGACAAGGGGTAATGGGACAATTCAACATTTAAACATCTGTCTAACTTTACCTATCATTTTACACAGAATTTAAACCTCTAATCATTACTTGCTTTTTAAATATTTATGTGGCAAAACCAAGGTATGTTTATAACAACAGCTACATGACTAACACACAACACCACCACCAAGCTTCAACGCACAATGATGATACCAAGTCAATATCCAATTTCTTCAGGATTTATAATCTGGATAGCTTCTCCACTGCTACTAGCTTTTGTCCTTACTATATTTAGAACAATCTTCACTGATGTTTCTCTGACACACTTCATTCCAGATGCATTTCAAATTTACAGGGTTACAAAGACCTCAAAACAATGTGTTAAGAATTGCTCTGTGAAGAATTAATTAACAAGCAATTTAGGTAGCTTTAGACAGTAAGTAGTCTGACAAAGTATTCTAATAGGCCCTGGTCTAGTTTTCTGGATAGAAGTTTTCAGCACCTCTTAACCAAATAAACAGCAATACAAATCCTAGCTGGATTGTGATAGGGCTATCAAAAGGCACTCTTAAGGATTCTAGAGCATTTTAGAGGAAAAGATATTAGGGGGTTAAACTCAACTTTATTTAGAGGCAGTGAATCTGGAACATGAAATAATTCTTCCAACTAAAGCATTGCCAGTGCTTCACTCGTCTCCTCGAAGTATTTTCATTTAATTTGTTTAAGAAGCAAACTTATTGATTAGTTTTTAAAAGGTGATTTTCTTTCTGTTTTCCATCCTATGTCCTGTTGTTAAATACAGAGCAGATAATTACCTGTTTCTTTGAAATGCTTTCATTAGCTTTGGCTCCCATGGTAACAGTTCATTAAGCAGTCGTATCAACGTACCATGCAATTCCTTTACTGATTGCTTCCGGTGGTACCATCTTCCCTGCAAACATAAATACCATTTATTTATCACTGCATTAGACCTGAATCTTGTGATATCATATGAGCACTACAATAATCCTGGTACACTAACACAGCATATGAGGAAAATAACTGGAAGAAAATATTAGTAAGTTTCATAGTTACCTCTACCCTTAACCTGTGTAAGACATTAATGCTTCTATTTTTTTTATATACTACAAAGAGATAATGTCCTAGTTAAAAAAGCAATGCTGCAAGGATGTTAACTTTTTACAGGTCAAACTTAAAAGTGAAGCAGAATCCTATGAACACACCATGTGTTTAAAATTACTTACATGAGTAACTAACAGAGGTAACAATCCATTCAGGTCAATTAAACCAACCATATACGTACACTTTTAATAGTTAGAGATAATATTTGTATAGAAAATCTTACCATAATCTCATTTAAAATAAGCAATATAATTCATACTACTATCACTTGCAAAAATAATTTACTACAATTTTCAAGGATAAAAACCACGCAGTTTTTGCCATACCTTTTTGTATTTTATTCAAAGTGCTAGATAAGGTATTTAAAAAAAAAAGTTTTGCAAATTGGTCATTCATGAAGTAACAGACTGTGCAGCAGAGACCCATTTTCCAACATAAAAGCTTTACGCTTTCAACTCAAACATATAATTAAAAATGGTTTTCTTTTCCAAACTTAAGATCTTTCATGAATAATTCCTATTTTAATAAATCTGGAAAGGCTGAATGAGGATAAAAGACATTGAGAAAAGACAGTAGTGTGGATATACATATATACAGCACAACTATGGTGGCCATAATGCTGCAGAACACATCTATTAACACTCTTAGATACCTCTTGCAAGTATTCCTTCCCAAAATTTTATTCTCTATTTTATTACATAGAAGACTGAACAACGCATATATATATAAGAGCTACAAAACTAGACATGGTATACTGTAGTACTTCTGAAACTCTACCAGTTCTGTGCATTTTACATAAATGAGGATTTTATCTCTTGTCTGAGAGGATGAAAGACAGTGAAGAGAATACGGTTCTGCAAGAAAAAGAAGCAAGACTTGGGAAGTTATTTATTTCATACACATATTTAGCTTTCAGTAGAGCTCAAATACTTCATAGCTTCCTGTGGTCCACCACACCAAGAAATGCAGTGCAGGAAAAGCTGGATAGAATTGCTGATAGACTGCCTCTCAGTAGTCTACAATAATGATTTTTCTGTGGACTTTGGAATAATTCCTTTCTAGACATGTCAGCAGATCTCTCCAATGTACCGCAAGATCAGTCAGGCTGAATGCTTGTTTGAAGACCAGGTATCTACTTTTTATGGATAATAATTCACATGTTACATAACAAAACAAATAGCTACTCCTTCATTCTTCAATTAAAATCAGAAAAAGCAAAGATTTAGAGTAGGGAATTATGCCATGTTACCACACAGTGGTTAGTGTTGAGCACACAGACAAGCCAACAAAATGTAATCTAATCTCCTTCATTTGTGGCCCCGTTGTATTTGCACGTACCTTGTGCATGTGTAATGCACTGCACCATAAAACCTGTCACTCAGCACTGCAACAGAAAACAGCTCTTGTGTATACTGTAGCCTTTCAAGGCATTTAGTATCACCTCCTAATGTTAGCAGTCAACAGAATTAATTGCTAACATATGACAGAATATTACATGCAGAGATTTATCCTTCTGGTAAGATACTCAAAACATTTCACAGTTTTAAAAGGATGCATTCATATACTACACAGTATTAGTGGATTGTATAAAAACAGCAAAAATAAATAGTGCCACTACTATCAGGATACAGAAATGCTGTACATCCATGCTACATACATGTAGCAAAGAATGGCATGTGTGAAAACGTAGTATTAAAAATACATGAAAAATTACTACAGAGTAAAAACAACAAGGAATTATTAATTTATGAGACTCATCTTTAAGTAAGGCTAAGATCTTAGCCTAAGTAGAAAAAAAAGAGTATTTCTGAGCCAGATAAATACCAGCTGACCACTGAGTAATCTTGGAAGTGTAACTGTATTATCCAGTAAATAGCCAGACACAAATAGAAGGCTTAGACAACAGCAGACTTCAAGACTTCACTGCCTTCATTAACACTTCAAAGAAGAACAAATACAAGTCACTTTTCTCCTTGTTTATTACAAAAATGAACACAAAAATAACTAATCCCCTGTCGCCCCAATTCTAGAGCTGTTTTTAATGAAAACATTGTCCTCTGAATATAATCTCTAGAAAAGTCCACATTAGCTTCCAAATAATTTTAATGCCAACATTTTAGCAACATAGTTTAAAAAAAAAAAAAGTAAATTAATTATTTCTCTATACCCCAATTACTCATTTTTCTTACTGAGGTTTCAGAGTTGACAGTAAACTTCTAGTGGCAGCATACACAAGTTTAAGCCATGAGAAGAATTTTCTTTCCTCAGAAATAGTCAGAATACATATGGGACAAAAAAGACTGGAAAAAAAAAATCCTTATCTTTTGGATTCTTGTGGTTCAGTTGGTTTTCTGTGCCAACACGTAAGATTTCTGCAAAGCCCACATTACACAAATGAGCTACTATTATTCCTTAAATATTAACATAGTAAAAAGGGACACAGAAAAATGTCTACAACCTTAAGACACATCACTACAAAATCTATCATTATCTTTCCTATGCAATTGCATTCTCTAACAGTGTCTGTGTTTTTTCCAGGTGAAAACGAAAAAGCTAATCAATAATTGATAAAGCTATAACTTAACTCCCTACTTCAGCATTACATAGCTGCCTATTAATTTCTACAGTTAATAAACTTGTCTTTACAAAAGCTTGCATTGTAAGCTCTTCCCAGTAATATCAAATGATATAATGCAGGAGAACAGCTACAAACCAAAGCATAAGATGTTCAGGCTGAAGCTTAGAAGGTATATTTTCCTCAGAAAACCTGTTGTTAGAACAGGTTGCACAGAGAAGCTGTTTAATCTCCATTTTATCCTTCTTGTTTTCAGAATTCAGCTAATCAGGTCATGGATGACTTAATGCAGCACTGATAATAATCTGCCTGAAGTTGAGGAGACCTTAAAATGTCCCTTTCAACCACTGACTGCAGGGTTCCTTACAATGAAAGATAAACCCCTCTGAATAGGACATACGTTATCAGGTTGACAAATAAATGGAATGTAACATCTAATGGCACAGAAGGAACTGACCACAGCAGAGTAATCAAAATACAGCTGTTCAGGAAATTCCATGAGGAGTGGTTCAGTGGAATGGCACAGTCAGTACAAAGGAATAGCTATTACAGCCCTGTAGTTTAGTTCCTCATCAACAAAGGATCTGTAGAAACGGAGATCTGGATGCACTGCCTTCTAGTGTTTATGAAATCCAATAGGATTTTATTAGTAGACATGAACTAAAATTATCCAACTACACCAACCTAATACAGTACTTCAGAAGTAAATATAGTCTTTATTATTGAAGAACTCACTTTTAACAGGTGTGAAGAAACTGTTCCCCTTCAATTTACTTGAGCTAATTCTAAGTTTGATAAGAGCCTGCATTTCCTAACTGATTATTTAAATGGAAATATCCAGTACCTAAACATGGGTGTGTCCTGCACTATGTTCTTATGGCATCTGTAATTCACATTCCCAGTACCACTGCTTCTATACCTTGGATCTGAATTCTAGTTACCATGTTGTTCCAGGTAGTGACAAACAAAACACTGTTTTCTTCTGGAAACACAATGTAAGGTATTAACAACAGAACCAAAGAGAAAAAAGGCTTGGACATAGGACAAGTATAAAATGTGACTTTCGGCTGTGTTAAGTTACAAGTACATTTTAAAAATGCAAACACAATAAAAATACATTTTACACATGTGCTGAATGTTTCCACTTAAACACAGAGAGACATTCAACACATTCTCAACTGAAAACTTACCTTTTAAAATAAGGTTTCTGACATCCAGAGCAGCCAGGAAATGCTGACTCCACTCTCCGCGATGCCCCAACATACACTATTCTAGTATACTCATCATGGAACCCCAAAGCAGACTGGAGCCAGGATATGGATATATGGGGTAAGGACTGAACTTTATAGGGCAGTTCTTGTTTTGTTTTTAAATAAATACACACACACACAACCACAATATTATGCAGTTTTATAAGATTTTCTTTAATCTTCACTTTATATCCCAGGGACATAAAATAAAGAGAATTAGACATCTTATAAAACCATGCAATATTGTTGAAAAGGGGTGGTGGTGGAGGGAGAAAACTTACCTTACCCTTAATAGGCCTGCTCCATTCTGCAGCGGGGTTCTGTGGTTTGTGTGACATCACCAGTCTAGCGTTTTCTAGTGATGTCACACAGAGAGGGAGTTGGTGATCTGCAGCTGCTTTGGACATCAGATACCTAAAGAAAAGAGATTGGTAACTTTTTCAATTCAGATATGAATTGATATTTACTATTCTTATTAACTAGTTTATGGGGCAAATACTAGAATTTCTATCACTCACTCCAATGGCAGTTTTGATTGAATAAGAATGTATGATTAGATTATGTATTCATACCTCACAAACTCACCTATAATTGAAACTGTTTTCATTTTGAAAATGCTTAGTTACCCTCTACATAAAAATTTCCTGACAGTTCATATCTTGCATTTTACCTTCAGCAATGTCATTCTGAACATTATAAATATCTATCAACAGCTAACCTCTGATGTTATTTGAAGGCTAGGACTGAATATAGTCAGGAAGAATGACTTCTAGTAAATTATAAAAAAAATCAACTCATGACAAATCAACTCAAATCATCTCTTAATCAATTTTATCTTTAAGCATTTACCAGCAACTAATGAAGGGATATCTTACACCAGCCCTCAAACTTTTTTTTTTTTTTAAAGACCTCAGCTTGCACTTCAATGACCTAGATATCTGATCACACCAAGCTATATCCTAAAAAAGTGTTCCACACTGTCTTATTAAACATTGCAAAAAAATGATGTAAAAAGAAAAGCAACATATTTCTTGCTACTGAGAGTGCCTTTATCTCATGATTTAGTGTATTACTATGAAAGGACTTTTCATTCAGACATTAAGCCACATGTTCTAATTTTCTTTAGGCAAAATTACTACATGATCATCATTGCATTGATTAATCTACTGCATTTATTTTAAAGATATAAAACACAAAAACACAGGAGAAATTTTATTATCAGCGTGATCTTACTATCTTTTTGAACCTAACTCAGAACAGCAAAATTATCCAGCACTGAACTGTCACATTTTACTCTTCCTTATAAGAACTTAAAAATATTAACTAACTTATACTTCTGTAACTTATGGAAAAACTGAGTGTATGCAGTATCTTAAACTATTTACCAAAAAGATTTGTCTTTTAAGCTATTACATATCTCACTTAACTCCCTTTCATGTAGACCAATTTTGCATCTTCTTAACTGTAGATACACAAGTATTTCTCTATTCTTCAGCTGAACATATTAAAATCAGCTCGTTTGTTACAACTGTGTGCTGACAGGAGTGCCTTGAATATTTTTTTCAAAATAATATACTAACTGACCACAATTCAAAGCACTGTGAAATGTTCTGAATATACAGTGGTACGTCTATGACAAAAATGTTCCAGATTAAATGTATGAGTACACGTTCATATCTCTGATGCGGAATCCACACTTCCACATTTGGAATTGTGGAATGGTACATGATAAAAGTGGCATAAGGGAATCTTCTTCACAAACATTTATAGGAGGGCTAGTCACATAAGGAAAGGCTAAGAAGAAAATAGGAAGCTTCATCAGAAGCTAAGAGAAAATTGTTGTGAAAAAGCTAGACCACATAGACAGAAAGAGAGATACTGGAGGAGCTAAGAAAAACCAAAGACTAGGACAAAAATATTGAAAGCTAGTGAGATAAACAGAAGACAGAAATATCAGAGAAGAAAAAGTAATTATTGTGGAGTTTTCAAAATCTGAAGCCTAAAATTGGCTTTATTAATTCATATCATGCAACTAAATAGCTGGTTGGCAACTAAATAGCAGGTTTGATTTACAGAAGCTTCACATGCTCAGTCTCTCTTCAGAAGTACAGGAAACTGCATCGAAGGTAAATGTGTAAATTTCAGACCCAAAATTCAACATTTTGGGCTCTCATCAGCGTTTTTAGAACACGCAGGCAAGCCACAGAGAAGCAGTAACAGACTACCTGGAAGTGACTAAAGTAAAAATCCAGTTTTTGGGACAAAGAATGAAAAAAGGGAATATGTTAGATACATTACAGACAAAGATGCACAATAACAGAGAACCTAAACTGAAATTAAAAGAAAATGTTTCAGCTGCAAGAGTTCAAGCAGGTCTATTAAACTTCTGTTATTCTGAATATTTATTGGAATAAGGATATTTCTTCATCTGCAATTTAAACTTGCAAATTTGTGTGCAAACTCAGATTTCTCAGACTACAGTATTATTTGTTTGCATGCACATTACTATATGTAAATATAGTAATACAGATAAAAATAAGTATAACTGAAAACTCCTTACATGCAAAAGTCTCACTGAGGAGGGAGGAATGGGGAGAAGGAAGTCCACCTCCTGTCAAGAAGTGAAGAAGATTTAACCAAGTAATTAAGTTTCCACAGGGCCCAAATGAGAAGACACAGGAAATTTTTCAACTTTATTGTTTGTAAATCTGAGGTTTGATTCACTGCAGTAATAGTGAGAGCCAAGTCCCTGTGCAGTCTTGTCTAAACACGGTTTCCTTACTAAACATTTTCAAAGATATGGCAATATTTCCCATTTCTTTACTGTACACAGGAGAAATATTTTATAGATTTTTATTGAGTAAATAAGACATTTGGTATTATTTTTGCCATATATTAACTTTTTTTTTTTTTTAAGTAAAGTGTAGCAAATCAATAAAAAACCAGAAAACAGTTATCTTCTCTTAGTTTAGATACTTCAATTTCCTATGAAGAAATTTTAACAGCAGCCTGCTTGGAATTTCAAAAAAAGCAGACTCAGAAGATACCATGTTCCATCCTGGCCTAATGTATTCCTTTGGATAGCCTCAGTATCCTACAAATGAATTTACATTTGAGGTTCTAAATATTTCTGACCTGAAGCCATCGGTTTTTAACTCTGAATTTTCAAGTGCATTCCAAAATACATATTTCTGCAGGTGATATGAACTTGGAGAGAGCTGCAGAAAAAATCAAGTTTGCTTTCAGCCCTCTGGCTCACCTGCTTGAAAGATATACCCACTCCCAAAGATAAACAAAGACATTCAACTGTCTAATTAGAACCGTCAGGAACAACATTTGAAGATGGCAGGTGCCAAAACCTTTATTAAGGAGGTTTTTACCTTTTTAATACTAAGCCAAGAACATTAGTGCGCTACAGACCTCTGCAAAACAACAAAATCTTAAATGCATTTTCTCCAAACCCTAGTTAGTCATGAACTTGGCTGGTGTTCTTTGAGTAAGTAATTCTCCTTCCCCTCACCTTTGTCTGACTTTTCTCTCCCTGCAGAAAGAGTCTGGTCTCCTTCTCAGGAAGGTACTGCCCTTTATGCATTTTAACCTTGTCAATTTAACTGTGGGAATTGTGTGCTCCAGCCTCTCTTCTCATTCTCCAGACAGCTATGCACTTACCAATCGCACTTGCAGGGAATTATTCAAATCCAGTGGTGCTACCAAAATAAAGTCTTGCATTTCAGTAAACAAGGAATCTTTCAATGTTTATGTTCTCTCCGAGACAATCTATGCATTAACATAACCAAGACAGGGTCTAGAATTAACCATCTGTATTGGGTTTGCATGGCAAGG
>NW_010329404.1:84533-84862 GCF_000700745.2 Antrostomus carolinensis | reverse complement strand
ACCCCCCGATTAAACTACCCCTCTGTTGTGTAAGTGGAATTCTTTATCTTTGATGTGGGATTGGGGGAAGAAAAAAAGAAAGAAAAAAGAAAAATGTAGATGGAAGTCAACTGCATGGGCCTGCAAATGCAGGTTTTAATAACCACTTGCAGCTTATACTTTTGCTGAAGTTGGTAGGTAGGACCAAGACCTTTGGGCTGACTCTGAACGGATTAGCTGGCAGCTGCTGAAAACTCTGCCCAACACTTTCATTTCCATGGCCTTTCTGGAAGAGGCACTTTCTTTGCTTAGCACAAGAGTTCTTCTCCCCAGTGCGTTCTGAGTCAGGA
>NW_010329404.1:79777-84506 GCF_000700745.2 Antrostomus carolinensis | reverse complement strand
GATGATTGTGTAGCATAGTAGCCTTTTAGGTTTCAACCTTTTCTTCTGCATAGGGTCAAAGATAAACCTCTTAGATGCTTTGAAAAGCCTGACCCCTGTCTCTGGAAATAACTGAAGTGTCCAGCCTCGATCAAAGAAACCTTTCCTTCAAAAACATTGTCAAAACTGATTTTTTTTTTTAAAAAGCTTTTGGCTCTGATGAAAGCCGAATGATGAAATCGGTGTGTATTTGATGGGAAGTGTTCCAGCCAGCTCTAATAAGGAGCACTACTCAGTATTTTAATGACAACCTTCAATAACAAAACTCTATTTTGGCTCCTTTATGTTCCTACCACTGTACTACCTGGGCAATCTCCCAGTCTTTAATGTATTTTTTCCTCACAGTATACCTGGAAAATGCTATTGTTGCCACTTTACAGATGAGAAATGGAAGCACAGGAAGGTGAGGCAACTTATTGAAGATTGTACAGTCAAGTTTGCAGGAGAAAATATCATTCCCCTTGTCCAAAATTGTAAGCTAGTGTCACGAGTTGGGGTACCTAGTGCTATTTTTCTCTTACATAACCCTGATCTGCTCTGTCCAAAACTTGGAAGTATGCATAACCTGTAATGCATATAATATAAGAGAGTAATCATTTGTAGGTGAGGTCAATGGGATACTCTGCCAGTTTTTGGACTGCCCTCAAAAAGTTGCTATTTATTTAGAGAAAACAGTTAGGAAAAATACCTTTTATCCTTGTGTTTTTTTCTTCCTGCTCCCTAATTCCACCTGTATTTTTGGAGCTTGCATACTGCAGATGCTGTCTGTAAACTCCCATTTCAATTTTCTGTGAAGCTTTTAGCAGGTGGGAAAGTCTCTCCAAAAAGGATGAAAATGAAAGAGACAGCCAGACAATATTTGGTTCACTAGAGAAAAATATCAGTTTCTTTCAGGAAGCAGAGGAAGCAGCAGAAACTATACCTATCTAGAAAAGAAGATCGTATTTGATTATGTTGTTTGAAATCCATGAATACCTGGGCATATGAAATCATATGATATGCAAGTGTTACATGCAGATGTAATTCCTATATCTACTTTTATTACAGGAAATCTTTGCCTCTTTCTTTTTCTTAAATCATGGGAGTATTTTATTTTAAGTATCTGATAGTACTGAGGAAACTGAAACTAATTCATGGCCTGAGAACATCCTTCATCACTTCTTGCTTCTTGTCAGAAAAAACAATTCCCTGCCACTGGAAGCTTGCTCCAGGAATTTCCCTGCAGACCTAAGTTTCCACTGCCTTGGAACATCAAAATGCTGAACTTGCAGTCTGTAGAACTTTCTTCCCAAAGAATATGAAAGTCATCTTGAAGTGCCTTTTTTAAAAAAAAATAAAAATCTGTATGTATAATATAACATGCACCTTTCTCCTCACTTCTCTTTTCTGCTGCAGTTGCCTCTAAAAAGGTTTTGATGCACTTCCTTGTTGTGTGCATGGCAGCTGCAATATGTGTATGGCTCAGCTGGGGGTAACTGTGGCCAAATAAGGTTTGTAAATATTCCTGTCAATAAAACTTATTGCCCTTCGGCATCTTATTTTGTGTCTGCACAAATTTGTGGAGTGAGATTTTATTCGTGAAAGCGGGAGTATCAGGAAAACCAAGTAACTTGTTACAGAAATGTTTGCATAAAAATGTTCTCTCAGGATAATCTTTTCAAAGCTCTTTCTATTTTGTTGGCGTAACCTTAACTGAACATAGGCTGAGTTTCTGCAGGCATTTCAGACCAGAAAAATGGAATACTTGTTTTTTTATGGAGTGTAGGTCACTCGGTTCTGGAACAGAAATTGTCCTGCATGATTCACATGGACAGTCATAAATAATGAGTGCTCCCTCACCAGTTTGTGAATAAACTCCAGGCTAAAATGTAGTCATACATTCCTTAAACAGTACAAAAAACTATCATAGCATATCTACAGACAATTCACTGCTAAACTTTTCAGATAATTAATTTTTGAAAAGTAATTTGATTAGCTTTGATCTGTGTGCTAAGTACCTATCATTAAATCTTCAGTGTTTTATTTTGTTGCAGATTATTTGTGAATATTTCCATTTACATTCTCTATAATCTGTTGTTTAGCCAGATCAATTATCTGTTAGCATTGATCCATTGCCTAACCGGATGACTTTCATTCTTTGAACCACAGAGAATTAGCTGTGAGTTTCTCTAGAAAAGAATCTTATGGATAAGTTGCAAAATTGGGCCATAATCTTTTCGTGTAAGTTATGATACGTTTTTTATCTGCAGAATGACTTTTTACTGATTTATTTTAATTAGAAATGCTTGTGGCTGTATGTAAGGAGAAGTATGGAAACTTTTTTCAAATGACATTCAAAATTCCAGAGAAGAATTTAAGCCTAGAAAGAGTCAGATACAAATTTTTCCTAGAATTATTTTTTTTTAACTTGAATGCTAAGTGTTTTTTAATGAAAAATGTCTGCTTCTGGTGAAAGTAAAATATGTTCATGAAATACAAGATGTCCCAAATTGCAGTATTAAATTTATAAGTTAAAATAATTTTTTGTTGAAAGTATGATTTCTAGATTCCTTAAAAAAATAATGTGAAAACTAGGGGGAAAAAAGAGACAGTGTTATCTGGGAAAGAAAAAGAATTTTTTTTCTATTAAGTTTTTTAAGGAGTATAGATTTATTTCAAGTCCTCATTTTGCAGAGGCTCTTGCTGCTTTTATAAATGTCCCCTCTACAATTGGGAAGTGCTGTGTTCTTCTAGAAAGCTTTTGAAAATTTTTCAGAAAATATCTTCTGGTAGCTTTGCTATTTAGCACAAAGCACTTCAGGACTGCAGTTGTGAAACAAACAAACAAAAATGTTGAGCAGCAGGATAAGGAAATTCTGGTTTCTAGTTTTAAAAATGAAATAAATTTACAGTTGCCTACCTAAACATTTTATTAGGATGATGCAGTGCCCCTAAAATTACATTTCACTGTTTACCCGAAGTCTCGGGAAGTATGTAAATGTATGGCAGGGTAAGATTATCTTTCTGCTTTCTAAACCCCACCAGCCTTTCGTAACTCCATAATTCAAGTTTAATGTTGCAATAATGCCAGAACGCAGTGTGACAACTACAAATGACTCCCCGACTGTGGCACTTGCTGCTGTACAGGGGAGGTCAGGAAGGTCTCCTAACTGAAAAAGATGTTTCTCATCGTATTTTCTGGCAGTTATCAAGGGCATGTCTTTCATGGGGAGAAACTGAGTAATTCCCGGGATCCAAGCCTCCCTGTGCTTGCAGTGTTTGTGAGCGGGTTTACAGAGGGGATGAAGAAAGAGGAGGGTTTCCACCATGAGAATGCAGGCAAAGAGAAGGCTCTGCCTTCTCTCGTGTTACTGTCATGGCCTTGGTCTAACTCGACATTTTGCCTTCTCGTGGAAGGGCCAGGCAGCCCTGTTAGTCAGAGGGACCTTGGGAACCAGTACTTCCCACATTTTTAAGTCCCCTGGGTCTTTTTCTGCTGCCAAAGCTCCACCCTTCCCTCGCTCCCAGCCAACATGCAAGAAGACAGTGTCTCTGTCCTTCTTGAGAGGGAGGGAAAGGGACAGGAGGAACATCGATAGCTCCTTGCCAAGTCAGAGAGACAACTGAGGCCCCACACCCTGGTTCCCAGGCAGGAGGGGAGTGAACCATGCTCTCACACATATCACCCTTGCAGAGGGGTGGGTGAAGGATTGCTGAGAGTCTGGTCCCTTCTTCCAAGCCAAGAGGGTCACGAACCCAGCATGAATCTTACAGAAAAAAGTATTATTAAAAACAAGCTGGGGAAAAGGCTTCCTAGCATTTGGCCTGCAGAACAGAAAGCAACATTATTGCTGGAGCAGCAGCAAGTATGAAATCCTGGAAAACACTCATAAACATGATATATTTTTATTAAAAGTTTTAGTTTCCAGTAAAGCTTCCATGACCCAGATCTCCATTACCATATGAAAATCTAAGTGCATTTGAAGCCAGGAGTGTCATTTGTACAGAATAAATCAAGTGGATAAATACACACTGATATTGTCTAATTAATCTTCAACTGCATTTGACGTAATGTGCAATATATTCTTCAGACTTGCTGCACATCTCACTCGAAACCAGAGGTGCCTGTGCTGCACAGTATATCTTCTGGCACAAATTTTCTGCAAAGTTCCACTGTCGTTTCCCAACTGTGACTGTGAGCAAAATTCCACAAAAACTGAAGTGCTCAAGAGAGTAGAGCAATATCATGGTACCCATTTTACAGATGGGGAAACTGAGATACAAGCTGGTGAGGGAATTTGTCCTAGATAATTTGGAAGGTCAGAGACAACAACCTGAATAATATTGCAGACCCCTTAGTTTTATTCTTCTCCTTGTGTTAAAATAGACCCAGGTGAAAACTACTTGACTAGAAAAGTGATATGGCTTAGCACTCGGCTATGAAGATCAGAGGGTTTTTCTGCCGTATGATTTTATTAAAATTAGAAGAAGATGAGTGATTGAAACTAAGATGGATTATATATTAACTCATCTGGGAAACTCATTACATGAGAAAGGAGATCTTACACAGGCATGTCTACTTATTGTGTTAATTTGCATGCTGCCTATCCTGTGGGCCCCCTGCTTCTTCCCTCCTACTTGGTGAACTCCAGTGGGAAGGTGAATTGTGAAAATGATGGAGGCAGGGCTTTAAAACTGTGTGTTAGGCTGC
>NW_010329404.1:0-79754 GCF_000700745.2 Antrostomus carolinensis | reverse complement strand
CCTAAATCCAAAAATGTTTTCATCCAACAAAGAGAATTTTTTTATTTGGAAGATATCCCTTCTAAAGTAAAGTGAAGGGAAGCAGTGGTGAGGTGGGAAAGCCATTCAGCTCTAAGCTGAATCAAGTTAAGTGTGTAGTTATATAGATTCAGAAGGTTAAATAAAATATTGGTGATTTCAGTGTCTCTGCATCCATAGTAAGAAATACTTAGCAATTCCTACAGCAGGAAAGAAAACTGAAACAAATTCCTGCAATGATATTTTAGATTATGAGGGAGTTTTTACCGTAGCTTATTGAGCTAGGGGATTCCTGCGAAATGCCTAGTTGTCTGGTCCAGTTGTCAAATGTCTGCCTTTCATTTAGGCTCTTTGTTATAATGTTAAAATGTTGCTCGTGTAGATGGGCTGAGAGGGACAGATGACTAGCATGGTCACAGCACTGCACTGGATAACAAGTGTTTTAATCCCCAACAAGGATCTCTGCATTGGAAAGGACTAGGCTGCGCTGGCTGAATGCCACAAGCACAGCATCAGGGGTCTCTGCATTGTGCAGTTGTATGATGGATATGAGGTCAACAAGCATTGGTGAAATTTCTTAAATCATGTTGATTCCTGGAAAGACAATAACAAAACTCCTATTCACTTAAAGAGAAACAAATTCAGACCATAGGTCAATGTCACAAAAAGGCCCGTGACAGAGCTGGAACAGAAACTCTCATATTTCTCTTACTACAGTAATAAAAATATACATCTTTCTTCCCTTTATGAACTGAAACTCCTCCTCTTCCAACACTTTTTTTTTTTTTTTTTCCTGAAGTATTTGGGACAGTTTATTTATGGTCCCAATTTACTTGAGTAGTTTGAATACTTGCTGGTTTCCCAGGAAAATTTTCTACCTTCAAGTGATTCACATTATAAACTACAGCTATAACAAGGACCTTCTAGGGAATGAGGGGAGGTAGGAGGGGATGAAGTTGCTCATTTCTGTAGAACAACTGAGTGAAATTGTAGTTTTTATTACATGTCATTTTTAGTCTCTATGGCCTCGGCCTCCTTACTTCTATAAACTGGACCATTGTTGCCCTAAACTGTTAGACTACCCTTTTAACAGGAGATGCTTTACTATCCAGCCTACACAGCATTCACATCGAATCCAGTTTGTAAACATTCCTGAGGCACTCAGAGGACAAATGACTCCATGTTTGGAAATACATTATAAAGTATGTTATTTCCTATAGCTTAATGGAAACTTAGGATGGTGTCCTGAGAAGAATTTATTTGACAGACTGAGAAGCCTTTTCACCATAAAGGGCAACATGTTGAGCATCAGCCTGGAGTGTACTTTGGGTTGCAGGAGACTTAGCTAAACACAGCAGAATATAAGAGCAGGTTGGGATGGATGAGAAACAAATGCATTCTTCACATGAGCATACTGGATGTGTCCACTGATGTGAAACTGTGGTTTGATGTGACCATGCATTTACAGGGCAGTTCTGGTCGTGTGCTGACTAATGACCAGCTAAAGCAGGCATTGGTGTCAGCCAGGGTTGTAGGTGTTTAGCTCAGAAAGGTGAGGCTCCCCTTTCAGAAGAGTGATTCTGGAATGTGCAGAAAATGTTCCACCTCATGAGAGGTTGTGGGGGGAGAACTAAATCATGAGGCTGCAAAGACAATAACCTCTTGTTTTCTCCAGTGAGCCACCATCCTTTGTATGAGCTACAGATTTTTTTACAGATGGCAATAAACTTGCATTCTGGCACACTTAAAACACCCAAACTGCATCATGGTTGTTTAGGCATTGTACTTGGACCATGTCAGGAATTTTCTTATTAAATGACTTGTCACTAGAAAAATGCTTATTCCTTGATGCAAAGTGTTTTGTGAAAGAATATCAATGCTGTGAGTCACTGCCAAGACACAGAAAGCCTTTAATAGAAATTCACCTGCTGGGCAGATTCCTTGTTACTTCATCTGCTGCACTGCTAAGAGAAGAAGATCCATGGAGAAAACTATTATCCTGAATGCTCATTCTTACTGCTTTGAGATACTCTTGCTAGAAGAGAGAATTAGTCTGAAGGGCACATATGTAGGAACAAATATATTTTTTAACCTAACATTTTAACATCTGACAATGGATAACAGTTTAATATGCATTAGCATAAACAGTTTTCTGTGACATATAAAATGCACTAGGGAAAAATGGCATCTGTAAAGTATTAAGTAAAAGTATTGCTAAATTAAACTCTAATATTTACCTACATGCATCTAATGCTATGGCATCAGTGAAGACTTTTGTCCAACTTCCTGGCTCTGAGTGATTTCTGAACCCTTTGTTTCTATGTTTGTCCAAGTTTATTACTCTTCTGCCTTTCTCGATATGAAGACTTCCTTGTTTGATCACAATCCTGGGATGCCTAAGTGTGTGACAGTTCTCTCCAGTAAGGATGTTTGGTTTTCACATGCTTCTGGATGAGAACCTGAGCTACTTTACTTACTCTTCAAAGATGCTGAACCTGAACATTTTGGCTGTTGTTCATAGCTGAAATTGCTGTATTGCCACATATACAGGGCTTTACCTCTGATGCTGTGCCAGTAGGTCTCAATACAGACTAATAGGTCTAATACAGACCTATTGGACTGTATTAAGCTACTGTTTTTAAACTTGGAATTACACAGAAATTAATTTGCTGTTTTTTTAAAAAAAATCCTTTTGTTCCAGTGTTTTCAGGACTGTGTATGCCTTTTTGTTGTTTTTTTTACCTGAAAAGCATACCTGTCGTTTGCTAAGAATACGTGCTTGAGCTGTCACATAAAGTCAAACTTAAAGGGTCCTGGCTGCCCTGGAAAAAACAACAGTAATTCAACTAGGGGCTGAGCATCCCCTGAAACATGAGAGCTCAGATGTCTCCTGTTATGAGCTTGTCAAGCTCAGAGGATTCTATTGTCCTCACTAATTTATCCAGGTTTGTATTGCAGTACGTGTAGTTTCAGTGGCAAAATTAACCCTTTCTGAAGGTTTTCCAGATCTTTTCTAATATAATTGTATAGAAAGAAGCATTATAATTTATATTTTTTATGCTTTTCTGTAATCAAAATTTTACAAGAGACACTTAACAGTGGTCATAACAGCTTATGATGATACAGTTCCTTTTATTGTGGAAATATTTACATTGTGTTGTGGCTTTAACATACTTGAAAAAAGGTACATGGTAATAGTAAGCTACAGAAAAGTGATTCAACCTCTAAGAGAGCTTGTGAGTCTAACTAGAGCAATGCAAGCAAATATCAGTAGGGGCTGTTGTGGACCTCTCCACACCTTGACTCTTCTTAGAATCATAGAATGGTTTAGGTTGGAAGGGACCTTTCAAGGTCATCTGGTCCAACCCCCTGCAGTGAGCAGGGACATCTTCAACTAGATCAGGTTGCTCAGAGCCCCCCTGCCCTTGACTGTTTCCAGGGATGGGGCTTCTACCACCGCTCTGGGAAACCTGTTCCAGTGTTTCAACATCCTAATTGTAAAAATTTATTCCTTGTATCCAGTCCAAATCTATTCTCATTTAGTTTAAAACCATTTCCCCTTGTCCTATCGCTGAAGACCCTTCTCTCAGTCTATTTCTGTTCCCCTTCCCTTGCACCTTAGTTGACAATTGCCTGACACCACAACAGTTTAGAGAACTAAGTAGGTAGGAAACTATTCGCGGTCTTGGCAGGTAGGCTTTCCTGGCTTTAGTGCCCAAGTGGCTAAGTGAGAACCAGAGCAGTCACAAGGGGCAGGGCAGGAACATGTGGCAGAAGGAGGGAAAAGTCAGGAAAGGTTTATCATCGTTTATCTACAGATGTTTGGGACAATTTGTTTGGCTCATGGTCTGCTCTTAGTGATCTCTTTCCTGTGGTCCACTTGGCACTGCACTTCTAGTCAGATTTGGGACAGCCAGACCTCCAGCTACGAGGGTTCCCATGAGACTCCATGATCTGTTTGCCATCCACTGAGGTTTGAGGTCTCTACGCTGCTTAGCCAACAAACTCAGGTAATTCCCTGTCACACCAAGGGAAGATGACAATGATGCTCAGCACCAGTTCAACTATTATCAACCCACACACTCTGCTGACTCTTGAGTGGCATCTGGGAAAGTTGGTTATCAAGAAGGGCCTGCAGGACCCATTCCTTTGGCACCAAGTTTTCTTTCAGCCCTCCAGCTATGTCTATACTAGCTATGTCCTGTACAGGAACATGGTACAAGCCAAACACATTTTGCCAAACTGTTAAATTCCTTGCATGTCCTTGGCAGTTTTGTCCTGGGCCAACTGGTACTCTCCCCAGAAATGCCTGGTTACAATTCAAGGTCAGCATAGGCTACACACCATCTACATACTGGCATTTCCAGTGTATGGTGAGGATAATCATGATGTGTTTCTGAGGGTGATGAATGCAAGCTGCACAGTGCCAGTTGTTCTCGTGACTGAAGAATGGGACATGGACAGTTTTAATCACAGGTGCCACCCCTCTTTCCTGGGGAGGAAAAAGCGATGCATCCATGAAGTTATCCTGGCTGGCATGGATGAAATGAGCTCATCAGTCCTGGGAAGCACCAGAGCTATCGCATGTGTGCAGGTTGATGTCTCTGTCGATGTCCATTGCTGCTGGCTCAGCGACAGGAAAGGGATTACAGCACACAGCCCTCCTCTGCCTCTGTGATGAGTGATATGCCTTGCTAATAGCACTTTCTCCTTCCATAATTTTAAATGGATTTTCTTTTTTTCCTCTTTTGTATGTTTAATATAAAGTTGAAAGATTTTTCATGGTGATGATTGACACATGACTAAGCAGTTTATATCACTCTGCTAGAAATCCCCAACCTTCTTCAATTACTTAATGCTACGACAAAATCACATGAATCCTCTTCTGTCTTTAAGCCTATTTATGCCATTAAAATTAAAACAACTGGTCTTGGGAGGCTGCTTAAGTGTAAGTACTGAGAAGCATGACTATTTTGTTTTTTGAAAAATTACAGTACAGTAGTTTTGCTTGTCCTTCCAATTTTTTATATTTGATGGGTAGAGTTGATTGAAAAATGGAAACACTGGCTTTGGACATTTTTGCAAAGAAATTGCCTTTGGGTGTTTCTGGTAGAAAATTAATGGACTTGAATTTTTCTCCCAGCTCTAATGTATACTTGTTACAAATCTGACTTGCAATTCAATATACATTACTCCAAGTTGTTCTCCATTGTTTTGCTACAAAATTCCTTTAGAGGAAAATGCGTTATTTTTAATTGGTTAATTTATTCCTCCTTCTTAGATAGTATTGATTAATGAACTTTATAAAAAAAATAATTAAGTAATAGAATCCCTGCTTCCTCTCTCTTTCTCCCTTTTGTTGCTTTTAAGTCAGCATTAGTGAAAGAAAACTTAACGAAGCACCTTGTGGACTCACACCTCAATATTATTTACTTTCCTGACCTTTGATTACTTGATTACACAGTATCAAATGGGAAAGACTACATGGCACGTGTATAAACAGAACCATGAAAGGTCCATAATGTGTACGGCAGAAAGGGAACAAAGAAGCTGTGCTTGTTCTGTAGGAATGCTGTCCAGACTCTGTCACTCATTCTTTGGCTGAATATGAAAATACATTTTGCCATCTTAGAATTCCTTTTTTCTTTTTATTGGTATTACTTACCAAGTGAAGTAATTCACTAGTGGCTAAAATCACCAGAATGATCTAAAGGTGCTCAAAATGAAGTCCCAGACTGCACTGTGCAGACAATTATTCATGACTTCCTATAAAAATTATATCTAGTCATCAGAGACTCTGTCTAAAACAATAGACATGAGCTTTAAAATTCTCTTGTTACATTGGCAAGAAAAATAGTAATTTTTTTTTTTTGCAGATTTAGTTGAAAATTCCCCACATCAGAATTCTAGAGCTCTTGGTGCCCTACAAAGCTTGGATAAGGTGACATATATACAAGATTCATGAGCATATATTGATTAGGACACCTGCTTATTACTGAGCAAGATGGACATTTACCTTTTAAAATTCTGATTTGTGGGATGCACTCAGATGGGTGAAGCAGAGTCTGTGCTACAAATGCGAGGCATTTCTTGTGCAATGACACTGTAGATGTCACAACAGCAGTACATTTACTTGGGTTAATATACTTTTTGTCTAATCTCACATAATCCAATTGCCTTCACCAGTCCTGTGAACTTCTTCAGCCTAGAGCATGGAGGTTTGAGCACTTTGCCTCACCTCTCACATGGATATCACATCCTGCAAAAATATTCACTGTGACATGAAATACTTTGGGAGACAAATATAATACACAATGAGGACAAGATCTGAAAAAAATCTTAGGTGGAATATACATGTATATCTATGTTCTAACTGTCCATCTAAGCTTTTTCTAGTGTTAAATAAGTTTATCTTAAAATAGGGCTGGCCATGTGCCTCTGAAGATATCCAGAAACATCCTTGTCTTGGCAGAGCTAAGTCATTTAATGTCCACCTTAGTGCTCACATCTGGGGAAACTCTGCCTGCAAGACATTCTTCAGCACCTTGAGATGATGCTTACAGCAGAGGATGATCCAAATAAACAGCTAATGCTGCTACTTTCTTTTAAAAGCATAAAGGAGTTATTGTATCTCTTTTTGTAATGAACACATAGCTAAGCCATTGAAGTTAGAAATGTGAGCTCATGTTTAATTCCATTCCATTCCTTAACCGTACAAAACCACATCTCAAAGTATCTGCCAGTAGAAAATATTACATTCACTCTTCTGTTGAAATGAGGCAGAAAATAGTTGAAGGCTCAATTTAGAGGACGTATATGAGTTAAGGCACTCACCTAAAATAAGCAAGACCTGGAATCTACTCCCTATATTAAGCGCTGCCTGTAGCAGTGTTTGGATAAATTATATGCACTCATGCTTGGCAGCTGGACCCCTCCAAAACTGAGAAAAGAACTGACTGCCTGGTTCCTGAGCAGGTTCAGGGACTGTCAGGCTGTTACACAAAGCAGTGCTAACTCCTGCCACCGCCTCCTCTGACTGCTCTTTCAGAAAGGATCATAGTTAAAAGAATGGATGTAAGTATTGGCCTCTAGAAAAGAGTTCAGATCCTGACTCAAAAATTTCCTCCTGAAAGTTTGATGGCTGGAATGGAAGACCATATCCGTTTCCCTGTCTTTCATTTGATGCTGATTGTGTGTGAATGGGCCTTAGCACACTGGTTCTTTGGATCCTTTCCTGATTCTCCCATGCCTAACAGGGTTGTTTCTCCATAACAGTGGCCCAGAAAGCAGGGTTACATTTTGACCTGTGTGTGTCTGTGGACTTGTGCCATGTCCGTAGGCTTATGTCCATGTCCATGCCCTCCTGTGTCCATCGACTATGGGAAATTTCTGGAAAGGACACAGACGTGTAAGCACTTGTTTGTGCTTCTGCCTCTGAAAAGACACTAAGGGTAGTGGCTGCTGCTTTGTGGTGAGTGCTGGGGAAAGGAGTTGCAGGTAGACATTCAGGTAAGGAATCAAACAGATTGCTGGTTGATTCAGGATGCCATTTTAGCTCAATCATAAAGGATAAGGCAGAAACACTTGGGTTAGGATTTTTTGCCTGGCATATTGATAAAGCCACAGGTTCTCTCTTTTAGAGAAAGGTGCTGTAAACGTGTACTAGAGGCTGACTTGAAGAAAAAGAGGGCATGCTTTGATACAACCTGGGGCTTTTCTGTCAGTTAAATCCTTACTTATTATAGCAAGTTTTCCTTGTGCCATTGGAGGTAAATACATGAAGAATAACCTCAGGGGAATCCTATTCTATTACTTGTAACAAAATAATGTATCCATAAGAATGTGATCTCTTCAAGGAGATTTTGTATCATTAACTTCATTGCTTTAAACATTTCTGACAATGCTTCTGGTTCCAGTGTATGTCGCTTTTACATATAACAAAGAATAGACTGTATGATACATAGGTAGTTTGGTCCTCCCTCTGCCCATATTTGGGGACTCACCAAACAAGAATCTGTTCTCTGCTTCTTTCATTTTCCTCTTTCATAACCATTCAGTTGAACATGGATAGCTATTCTAACAGGCATCATAAAATATTATTTTTCTCTGTTAGGTATAGGTCAGTCATTTTTTTTTTATTTTTTTTTTTTTTAATTTGACCTGTGTTTTTTCTAGTAGTGGGAGCTTTATTTTTCCTGGAAAAGTGCCACAAATAAATGTGGATATTATTTGTTATTTGATATTTTCCAGCCCTTCCAAAATAATGTCATCTGTGGCTAGTATTCATTTGTTGCCATCTTAATGGTCATCAACAGAGCTGTTAAGTAAGATTAGTCTTAACATGAAATTATGAAAACTTTCGATACAGAAAAAAAAAAAAATTACCCTCTTTCTTACAGGTTTATGTTTTAGTTAGAGATGGCTGAGTAAAGAACAACATCAGAAAATAGTACTTCAGGTAAAAGAAGGCAGGACAGTATTGAATAACTGTGCATTTCTATTGTATCTGTTATTTAAAGAACAGACCATAGTTTTCCTCTTTGCATTGCCATGATACCAGAAACAATACAGCAGCAGATCATCAACCAGGTATAAGGGGACTGTTTTATTATTAGAGAGTTTGGGGACACTGGATTTGCAATGTCCCAGAAGCCCATAGATGGTTAAGACCACATGGCTATAAGTGGTTGAGTGTTTGGTTTTGATTTTACTTTTTACAATATGTAGATGTAAATATGAAAAGTGCCTCTGCTAATTATTGCTAATACAATAATTTCTTGCAGAGGCAATGCTATGATTTTTAAAAAATACTTCCGTGTAATATAAGAAGGTGATAAAGACTAGCATCTCTGTGATAGAGATGATCATATTTCCACTACAATATAACTTATTTGATATATAGTGAAATCAGGACCTATCTGCATATTTCCTTTTCTACTTCCCTATAAGCTAGACACTTAGATCATCCTATTTCAAATACTGTGAAAAATGTGTCCAGTGATTTCCCATGATTAAGTGACCATACAAAGTTGTATATCAACACAGTTCAGGTGCATTCAATAGAGCTATATTGGTTTATAACAGCTGATTATTTTGAAATGTAAAGTTATGCATACAGCTTATGTTAACAGTAGGTTTTAGAAATACTGACATTTTTGCACTTTTTAAAAGTGAAAACAGGACTTTCAAAAGGACTTGGCGTTGCCCCCGTCTCACTAAAACCAGTAAGATTTTTACTGATTATGTCAATCACATAAGTCCAAAGTTAGGTGAATGCTCTGCTTTAGATATTCTTATTTCATACCTTTTCTGTGTGTAGCAGATATATTAAATGTACAGATACTTCCTGTACATCTCCTGCATCCTGTCAAAAAGATTGAGAAGATCAGAAAACAAAATTTATCCTATAAACTAATTTGCCTGCAATCAATTAAATTAAGACCAACAGCTAAGAAGAAAGGGAAACCAGTTGATAGTGACAAGGTCCTCAAAGATCAGCAAGACAATTTCTCTCGGTCTTTTAACATGTGGCAGTTGTGGCATGAGATCATTCTTCCTTCCGCAGAAACCCAGTGAATTTTCATTGACTATTCCTTGAGGAACAAGGAGCATTTGTACATAGGTAGGAGTTACCTCTATCATGAACCCAGTCACAAAAGCTGAATGTGAAACATTGGGTTAGGACACTTAATCTATGTACCTCCAGATGCAGGTATCTTCTCTTTGTCCAGGACTGCCCTATAGCATCTAAGAGCAGGAGGAGACACTGTGTACATGATTCCTTGGTTTTTATGAGAGACAAAACTACCTGACAGGCTAAAGAAAAATAGTGGTAATTGCCAACATATTCCCCTATCTGGGTTATGGTGATGGCAGAACTAGAGTGCCTGTAAATAGATAGAGACTTTTAGGACATTTCTGAGTTATTTTTAGTTAAATAAGCTGAAATTCTGCCTGTTTTCAATGAGAATAGAAGCTGTCCTTCTGGAAACCAGATTTTGCATTTGATTTCTTTTTCTGTTTCATCTACTAGCCTTAATTTGTGTGTGATTGCATGTGACAGCACTGGGGCTGATGAGAAAAGAATGAGAGTATATAACCAGGAGAATGAAGACTCAGGCACT
The DNA here is from genome assembly GCF_000700745.2 of Antrostomus carolinensis. Taxonomy (NCBI): domain Eukaryota; kingdom Metazoa; phylum Chordata; class Aves; order Caprimulgiformes; family Caprimulgidae; genus Antrostomus; species Antrostomus carolinensis. The sequence goes on along the minus strand of NW_010329404.1, from coordinate 69,612 downwards.
GTCTTCCTTTATTAAAAAAAATCTAGGAATTCTGCAGTTTCTTCCATTTACAATGTGAAGCCTGTAACCTTTTCTCATCAGGAGTACAATTCCTGAGAAACTTCATCTAAGTGAAGTGTGATTTATTGAAAAGGTATATATTTCAGAAGGGGATTACTCTCTAAAGAAGCTCCTCAGGGACTCCAGAGTTTTGTCATCTAACAGGACACATCCATACCTTCCTTGTGCCTCCTAAACCTTTCACTGATCTCAGGTAAGTCGGTTTTCCCCAAACCTTAGATACCTTGAAAATGACAGTATTTTTGTACTGACTATTCCCTGCTTTCCCCTCTGTTGTGTAGTCCCCAACAATGCCTTTGTTTGAAAAGGTACTGATGTGAAAATGCATAGACCTCTAGGAAAAAAAAAAACAAAACCTATCCTTATTGAAGACTCTCACAGTAGCCCAGGTGCACATAGCTTATAACATTTATTTACAGTGGAATTTCTTTTTTTGTTTTAACTGGATTAATGCCTTGTGATTGATTAGTAGTTTTTATCAGTCTTATTAATCATCACTGTTGTCTTCTATTCCTTTTTTCTATGGCAGTTTTAATTCAGCTGAATTTGCTTTTCCCCCATTTGTTACTGATAGACTGCTTTCAGTGTGCTGACTGTAAAATTTCTTTTGGAATGCTGCCTGGTTTCTCTCTAGAGCCTGATGTAAAGTCTTCAAAGTAAGATTAAGAGTTGTTTGTTCATTTATTTATTTATAAACAGTGTCTTCAAGAAGGGGAGATGGGTCTTTTATTACATAGACCCTGAATTTCTAGTTCAAGTCTTCTAAAGATGCAGGCTCATTGCATCTTTTATTCAATAGAAACAGAATTTTCCCATTAGTTCTAGAGGGTTCACCTGCTTAGAGAGTGCAAAAATCAGCAAAACTGCAGTCAGTTAATGTTTTTCATTTCTGGTCTTATTAATTGCCTATTGATTTTATATTTCATGAAGAAATGCAGAATAATCTGGAAATTTGAGGATGTTCTATGGTTTATCTATCATCATAAGGGTTGGAAATGCTGAGGAAAAGTACTCTGGAGCGAGTGTAAGAGATACTTCCTGATTAAGTATTGCCATCTACCATTCACCTACAGTCAACCTCAGCAAATATATCTCGTGAAAGTCTTCAAATCTTTTATCTCAATCTCATTATAGTTAATAAAAGCTTTTCCTGATAGCTACAGAAAAGGACTGACGTTTGAAGTTGTGTATGTCTGAGGTAGAATGAAGTCTTATTTTTGATTCGGGTATCTCCAAAATGTAGCTGGTAAGGGTTTGCAAGGCCATCTGTAGTTATCAGGTGTTTAACCTTTCTATTTAGAGGTCTTAGAATTGCCTGTCAATGGGAATAGGTGATGCCCTGATGTCTCTCTGAGGCAGGGAAGAAATATTCCTTAGGGGCAGTGCCTCAGGGATGCCACTCATATTTTGAGTTGCTGATTTTTCAGCATCTTCTTTTAGACTCCAAAGTACACGGTATTACAAATACAGTCTAGTTCAAAAAATTATACCAAATAATTTTAGCTTTAAGTTACTGATATTTTTTTAACCTTCATTGCCAATATAATGAAGAACTGTATGGTACAGAAATAATTGTCATAATGTAGTAGTTTACATGTTTTAAAGCAGCCCTGCAGATCTTTTAGAGTTGCTGGAGAAAATGAAATACATAGCAAATATATGGGCCTAATCCAGTGGCTGCAGAAATCAATGGGCATGCTGGCAACACACTTTTCACCAGAGCTCTGCCTAAGGACACTATAAAACCAAATGAGCAAAAGTTTGGAAATGCTTCTGAGAATTAAAAGGAAGAAACATAAAAAGTAGCATATTGAAAGTGAAGCTAGAAGCAGTGGAAGCTCATTGATTTTATTTGTAAAAGTAAGGTGGAAAATAAGTAACTACTGAGGATGGATAGTACAATTCTGAGCTCCAAATTAGGCCTGTCAGTGAACTGTTTTCTGAATTTTTTTAAAATAAGATGACGATTTGTTGAAAATATATTTTTAAAATAGGAAACTGTCAAATCCAAACCTATTGTCATAAAAGCATTTAAAAGATCAAAATATCACACTTCCTTTAAGCAGTTTTGCAAAGTGTCTGGCTTCCTAATTTTTTTGTAATTCAATATATGAGGAAATTGCAGCAAATGTAAACAGCCAAACTCAAATGGAATAATTTTGAAGTAGTTGAAAGGAAAAAGAAAATTTTTGTTTGGTCCCCAGACCTATTTTTGACTCATAAACATATATGTAGTTTTGTACTTTCACACAGAGTTTGACTAAAAAATTTGAAGTGCCTTGAAGATTCTGAGAAGTAGAAAAAAAAAAAAAAGGTATGTTTTCAGTCTTGTTTAAAACAACATTACGTTGGCAATTTCTGTGCTAATATACATTACCTTAATCCTAGCTGACAAAATGAAACTGTTCCATTTATTTTATTTAGACTGTGATATTTATCAAAAAGGTGATAAAGACAAGGTTATAAAACTTGAAGTACATGTTTTACACTAAGTGTTATTGAGTCTCAAAAAAGTAATGATATCTTTATTTATTGTAAAGTCTGGGAGAGAATGACAGGTTTTACAATTATTTTGACCATGACACTTAATTGAAATGAAAATGTGTAAGTTTTCTGTAAGAGTAAAACAGATGGAAGTACCATAATATAGTTGCAATTTTGCCTGTGTTAATTCCTCTTTATAAGCCTGAATCTCCACCTCATTACCTAACATTAATGAATTCATGCCACACAAGTTCAGCTAAGGGAAACAATAAAGAAATAAATGCACAAACTAAAGCAGTGATGAAATTATCTGAAGAAATAAACTAACACGATTCACCATGTCAGTAAAGGTATAGGAATAATTGGTTATATGGATCACTGCTCTTGCTGTGATGTATCAGAAATCACTGGATCAATCCCATACACACACATCCCTGGTGTGAGCGTGACTAGGAGAACAATTGTTTTCCTACAGAAAAACCCTGAGAACATTTGTCTCCATCCACTAGCAGTTTCATAAATAATGTCACATCTTCAAAGCACATGGATTAAAATATTTCATTTTAGACTATGTTCAGCTGTTTCTGTTACTGTATCAAATCTCTGCAATTCTGTTAACTTGGCAACGCAGGCCATAGTTATGGTGGATACTAAAAAATGAGAACATTAAAGGGTGAAAATCATTATAAGTGGGTGGGACTAACCTTGGAAATGACTGTCTTTTAATTTAATTGGTACCAGTAACCTCCTGATTTAGGCACCAGGCTACATACTTCTAGTTAGAAGGATAAATCCAGGCTCTGCCTTCTTAACTTACATGCTAAATGAGAAGGCTGGAAATATGAATTGACATCTCAAGCCTACTGGAATGTGTCTGAGTTTGCATGTGGGAATACTCTGCTTTAGCTCCTAAAGAAAACTGGAGCTGAGAATGACACTTCAAGTGTTGTTCATCATCAGTGCACAATATAGGCAAATATTCTTACTCTTGCCAGAGCCATTACCTTCTACCTTACAGGGCATACTCAGAGCTCCTGGGAGGCCTCTTTGGTCTTCTAAAGTTACAAGATTTGCATTGGGAATGCTTAACTAATTTGCTCTTACAAATCTCAGGTCTGTTAGAAACTGGAGTTGAAAAGACGGTTCCACGTGCCTGCAAATAGAAAGAGAAATAGCTCAGAACAAGCAGAAGGGGTTAGTTAGTTTTCACTAAAAGTCATGGCAACGTGCTCACTCCACAACTCTCCCATGAACTGGAAGAAACAGTTTTTGTTTATAAGTAATATGAGAAAGGAGGCTGAGTGGTTTTTTTTTTTACAATAGCCATTTAGTCAAAGCAGCAGAAGGTATTCAAATCATTAATACTCATGAATTTTTTGAAAGACCAGTGACTGACTCATTATTTAAGTTATGTGTCACTTATGTGAGTTTGTGTTAGAATTTACTTACTAGAGGTGTATAACAGCATTACAAATATTAGCTGTGACTGTGATTTACACTTTTGTTACACTCCTCTCTGCCTATGTCCCAATGGGAGCCCCATTCTAGTGAATGTGTAATGTAAAAATATCAATCAGCTGAACATAATTTAACACTGTTCCTTCCAGGCTCCATAAATATCTAAAGATTCAAAAGGTCATAGAAGGGTTGTTTAAGATGTAAATTACACATCTACTGGCAATTTTAGCATAATATAAAAAAATAGCTGTAATAGGCTTGTGATGAGGGGTACAGAGAAACCTAAAGGATTTTCTGAGTCTTCATTTGTACTTTGTTTTATTCTGTGTACAAGACTGTAATGGCAAGTATTGTGTACCATCTAAGTGATAGTAAAGATAGGCAGTAAAAGCCATTGTACTTTTTAAAAACTGACAATTAGGTCAAAGAGTGATTTTAGTTTTGTTTTTAACAAGCGCATGATAAACAAGGGAGCAATGAGAGGCTCATGAGATAGAAGATAAGAGCTAGAATGAATGATCAGTCAAGTCTGTCAAAACCTGATGTGGTATGTTTCTCTTTTGCTGCTGCTATTTGTATTCCAAATCAGAAATAAAGAGGACTTTCTCTCTCTCTCTCTCTCTCTCTCTCTGCCTCTCCTCTCTCCCCCTCCCAAGCTAGAGCAGAACATACAGAGTGTTATATTGCCCTGTGTTTAACAGCTGCACAGAAAACCCAAGAGTTGATTTTTCTACAATTAATTTTAATGTAGAAAGCATCGTTATCTCTCTAGCAGTAAAGTCACCCTTTTTTTGCCCCATTCACTCAGGTCTGGGTCAGTTATTTCATATAAAGCTCAGTATGCATTTTAAATTCATCACTACTGTGCATAGATACCTGAGTATACGTAGTCTCATGGTCTTATAAGGTGGGCACACTAACATGTCATATAGCACTGTGGTTTTAGAGAGGAGTGGCTGCCTTTCAGTTCCACAATCATATCTTTTTCCTGATTTACATTCAGCTCTTGTACACACTTTCTGCAGAAGCACTACATAATTTAGTTTAGGGAAGAAAACACCAGGCTAGCTCTACATACAGTAAAAATCTGGTTGGTGTATGTTATTTTTTCTCTGTCTAGAAGAGGACAGGGAGGCAGAGGGGATGAGATAGAAACATGATTATGTCTTGCCATTCATTTGATTTTTTCTCATCATGAATATGTTCTTTTCTTATGACCCCTGCAAAATGGTATTACCATTAGTTGGTAAGTGAACAGACCTCTCTAAAAATATAACACTTTAACAAATTGTTTAGCAATGACTGCATGCAGCCATCAGGCAAAAACACTGACAAGGATGACAGAATTTCAATATAGAATGTGAAAGTATTAAAATAATCTGAGGATTGACTGGAAAAGAAAAGCCTGATTAAATTTTCTTGATAGCTTCTGAGGCAGAAAAGAAACCAGACGTCTCTGTGTCTATATTTATTACTGGAACCTCTGTTCATTCTTCCTGGCTACTGTAATAGAGAGGGGATATTGTCTCCTCTTGGGAACTGAGAGGCTCAGCCTGGAAGATATTGTCACTGCTCTGCTATTGAGTTTGAATTTCTGTTTTTAAGAGAAAACAGAAAAAGTGTTCTCAACCTTTGTCCAAAACTAAAAATAAACCTGCTAACTATTTTCCCCCTCTTTGCAGGGATTAGAAGCACAGAAATACCATAACAGAGGCAGTTTTTCACACGCTGAAATTCAGGCCAAACAGTGTTAAGGGAGATCAAGGTGTGTCTAAACTTAATTCCTAGAAGAAAAATAAGTGGAAGCATTCAGATACGCATCCATGTTACCTTTTTAATTCAGTTAGAACAAGCTGTTTTAGTTTCACTCTTCACTAATTCCCACAACAAAGCCAGTTTAACAGCCATCTTAAACTTTGTCTGTTAATATCTGATACTTTTTCCTTTCATTTTGATGGTTTCACCAGACCTTTTGACAATAGCCAAAACGAGATCAATAAAGGGTGGATCAGATATAAAATCTTACATTTTGGCTTTAAAAAGATTTTATTGAAGGTGATGTTAAAGGAAATGGGAAAACCAGTAAATTATCTAGATAACTGCTAGAATATCTTCTAAATGGAAACAGAATTTTCTGGGGGAAAAAAAATAAATATCACAGAATCGCCTACATTGGAAAGGACCTCTGGAAAGGACCAAATTTCATCAAGGCCAATCAGTAACCTAATTCTGACAAGTCCTCAACTAAACCTTGTCCCTAAGCACTATGTCTACACAACTCTTAAATACCTCCAGGGACAGGGACTCTGCCACTGCACTGGGCAACCCGTTCCAATGCCTGGTAACACTTTCAGCAAATAAATTCTTCCTAATGCCCAATCTAAACTTCCCTTGGCACAACCTGAGGCCATTTCCTCTTGTCCTATCACTTGTTACGTGGTTGAACAGACTTACCCCCACCTCTCTACACCCTCCTTTCAGGTATTGTTTTTTATTGAATAAAACTTAAATTGAAATCTAACACACATAAGGTAGGAATCCATTCTGCTACCTTTAGGTGTGTGCAGTTTGAATGATTAAGTTGAGGCTGATATTCTCCATCTGGTGCATATTAGATATCTACTTCACTCATCTTTTTTACTAGTCTTAAATGTAAGGCTTTCCTAGTCTTAAGTATAAGACTTTTACTAGAGTAAGCATGCCCTTTCCATGATAAAAGGAGCTTGCAGTGACTAGCTGAGACATAGAAGAGATCTCATTGTAAACATCTGCATTTGATGAGATTAATCTTTCTTCTGATATCTGTTTGCCATGGGCCTGTTGCATACAAACTTTAAATCTCTCAAGACTTTATTATCACTATAATGGAGACTAAAATCACATCTATGTTAGCATTTTTGTCATTATGGCTATGCCAGTTAGGGGATATGATGTTTAGTGACATTTTTGTACTGACAAAACCAGCAATATAAGCAACTATATTCACAACTTCAACTTTTATGCGTGTAGTCAGCATAAAATGCATTGGCAAAATATCACTTTTGCTGGTAAGAGATGGATCTCTGCTAGGAGGAATTTCCAATTCATTGAGACGCCCCTTATAATGGAGACAGGAGCTAAGAGAAGGAGATGGTAATGCTTTCTCTAAAATGTCATTTGTCATGATTGTTTTGTCCTGGAGTTGACCACCTTAAAATATTCTGTCTAATGGTATTTAATCCCTCTTTGCTGAAGGAAAACAGAACAAAACAAGAGATATTGACAGGTCTGGGAAGCAGAGTGAATGAAATACACAGGGAAGGATATCCTTCTGGAAAGGTTTTGCAGGAAAGCATTCAATTTATCAACTACTTATTAAAAGAAACCATGCAAGACTAGGAGAAAAGTGAAATAGTCCTATGCTTCTGGGAAAAAAAATCAGAAATCTTTCTGATTTGCTCTCCTAATACTGAGCTAATTTCATATTTTCAAATGTTGCTGTTATTTAATTATGGTAGGACTGAATTTATGGGGTGGCAGGATTTCAAATTTTAAAATGTAGAAATCCACCAAATCCTGAATGAAGTGAATAGAGCCAGTTCTGATATTTTCAGCTGATAGTTGCTATTACCATCAGAAGATGTTATGTGTGCTGGAACTCTTTTCTGTACACCGAGGCCAATAGCACAGAGCAGTCAGAAGTCTACACTTTTAAACTCTCTTACTCTACAAAACAAATGGCTACATGAAAACCACCTGTCAGATGTGGTCTCCAACACTGGATTTGTGCCTTTAGCCATGTGTGCAATGCTTGTTGACTTGAACTAACACCATGTTGGGGAACATGTTTAAACAGGATAGCCATTTGGGTACCAATATCTAGCATAGAGCTTGTTACTTTCTACCTAGCATTTTTCAAATATATATTACTACCATGAGAAGGATTTCACATGAAGTAATGTTTCTGGACTTGGAGATCTTGCAAACAGCAATAATGCTAAGTCTTTCATACCTGTACACAGACAGTAACACTGTAATAGCTATGGACAGATATGTGCCTAAATTAACAATATATGTCGTCTTCCTTATAGTGCCAAGTGTGCAGGATTTATTTATTTATTTATTTTCTTCAAAATATTGGATATGAGAGAAACTAGGCATGCAAATCCCTAGCATGTGCTGTGACATCACACAGTAGTGTGACACAGGAAGAAAGTTAGCTAAATGGAAGTGTAAAAGCAATTGCATGTGAGTGGAATATGATCTACCTTCCAGCACTTTACTAATACACTAAGGTAATATCATGCCTTTTGGGCACAATGCCATGGAAATTTTGGCAGTTAAAATTATCAGAAGTTTTAGTTTCATGTCTCACGAAGAAACAAAACCAAAGAACTTTCATAGGTATGAAACAATAGTCACATTTTCATATTGACATAAATGGAGGACTGCAACATAATATCTTCTTGTCTTTTACAACATCCTTGTGTTTTCTCTGGAAGTCTGAATGATTCTTTCTGTGTACAATTTTTAAATTCTGGTTGATGTTATTATGGGTTTTCTTTGTTTTGGTAATATCTTCTGGTGAATAAGAAGTCCAGTATTTCTGAAATAGTTTGTGTATAAGCTCCTTCTACTTTAAAGTCAATATCAGGTTGCTGTTCATATAGGTTTTTTAAGATGGAAACACCTTATGACAGTGGATTAAATACAACTTGCAAAAATCAGAGATCGTTCTGGATATCTCTGTGTATGGCTGGCATTTGAGCACTGGGAAAAACATCTAGGGGCACAAGAACAGGAAATATACTGGCATATGTAGTGTAGAGACTCATGAAGACACAGGAGAAATGAGGTGATGAACAAACAGGTTTCATACCAGAAAATGAGTAAGGAGAGGAGAAAGTGAACTGCTTAACATAACCATCCAAAGTCTAAATGGAAGATCTGAGATGGAACGAAGTTGTTGTTTGAATGACAAGCCATAATTTTGAGGAGAAGGATCACTGACAGTGTTGGAGAATGTGCAAGAGTGCTGGGAAAGGAGAAGAGTGAGAAATCAAAGTCAGGGATAATTTAGATACGCACATTTTTTATGCTACAAAATAGGGATTGACAGAGCTTCAGACTTCACTATGTGCATCACACCTGTCAAATGTGCATGGCAATGCTAAACTACAGACAGGACAATTAATTCCCTCACTGGGGTTTGATAGAGTATGTATGAACTTCATGGGGATATGGGAATGGAAATAAATAGTTTATTCCACACCTGCATGCCCCAAAGCCCAAGTTAATGCTTAAAAACTTCTCTTCCCTAGGAAATTAAGGGCAGGTGTGAGTCTGTATTTGGCTCCCCTCACAGCAGTATCTATCAGGGAGAGGTCAATGACATGTGCAACTACCTGCTGGTCACTTATTCCTCTATCCAACAAGGCTCTGCTTTTCCTATAAACTCACAGCTCGGAGGGGTACAGTTGATTGGCTTCCCTTCTGTTCAGTTCCTCTTCTTTGATTTACAGAAGTCTCCCACACCCTTTTCATAGGTCCTTTTCTAACTTCACTGATAAGGGATTTCTCTGTGTCCAATTAGTAAGGCTAGTGTATCAGGCTGGAACTACATAATTAAAAGAATGAAAAGAGACAGAGTGACCTTGGTTCGCAAACCTCCATGGGCAATTTATAAAACTTTAAAGATTTCAAGAAAATGTATTAATATTATTATTTTACCTACTGGTCATCAGAAACAGGATGATTGTTCTTATATAACTTCAAGACCTCTCTAAAATCAAGAAAAGGTTATTTTTTTAACTGTCCTTTTTATAATTATACATTTCTAGAGTAAAAATGCACTTTTCAAGTTTCCAAATGAGGAGTTGACTTTACTGTATTTTATTTAAAAGCATATTATTTTTTTTGAAGGGATAGCAGGTATTATGTCTTGCCTGTTAGCCAAAAAACACTGAGTGGCACAATTCTTATGGTAAATCCAGAGCAATGGAAACCAGAAAAGGCAGGAAATCCCATGGTTCATTTTATCTTGTGTGCTCTCACAGATTTTGTTCAGAAAGAGCAAGAGAGAGATGTGCTACCTGGGGTAAAATAAATGTTGTGGTAGAGCACATATTTGGCTCTTCCATTTATGCAATTTAAATAATGAGGTAATTGTGCCTTTAGCAAAGACCAAGGGTTTGATTATACAAGGTGCCAAAAAGTTATGGGGGAGGTGTAACTGTTAGGGTGGAAATTCCTCTTACCGAGTAACTACCTAAAAGAGAGAGATGCAGTTCTCTTATTTAGGCTTCAGTGATAGTTGGAAGAGGGAGATAGACAGAGCTATGTACCCTTCTCTCTGCCTGGCTGCTTGTCTCTGTTTTGATTGTAACTGTAGCCCAGATGGCTAGACTAGATGCTTAATTTTTATTTAGTTGTCTAAAGTTAGGGAAGATAAAATCCACCACAAAACTAGGCTGGTATACCACTGCATACAAGTTTAGAAGAGATATTTTAATTAATGGAGTTTTGGTAAATTGTCTTGTAGCCATGAGTTTGAGCTTCTGTAACTAATTTTAAACAAATAAGCACATAACTAATAAGAGTAATCCCTTGTTATCAGGTGTGTAGGTCAACAGCTGTCAAAGAAGGAAGGAAAATACGTATTTCTGAAGACACACCCTTGGCTTTTAGATGTCTTGAGTTTCCAGTGGTATTGGATTATTTAGTCTCTGCTTGTGTGTCCATTTGATTCCAGGTATCATGTTGTGCTCTATTTGCCAGTCTAATTTACTTTTCTTTCCTCTGTGTATGTGTTTCTCTACTGTGTATGTGTTTTCAGGTGTGTGTGTTAGTGGGATGAAATCTGCTCAAAAAACCTAAATCTACCTACATGGTCTGAAACAGATAAGTGTAAACTTAAATATTTCTCTTCTCAAAAAACAACTAAAAGACCAGTCTTTGCGTCTTACTCTGAAACTTACATGAGGGTGTTCCCATTTCAGCTGCAGAGGAATGGAATTTATCCACATCCAGATAGAGCACTTAACTCACAAAATTAAATACTTTTATCCTCTTAATTTCTTACAAAGGCCCCTGAAAATAGATAGGGTGGTAAAATATTATTCCAAAAGTTAGCATTAAAATATTCCTTGCTTTATTTAGATATCCCCATGTGTATATAACTAGAGACTGAGGCCAAAATGTTTTTCAAAAAGCTTTTCTCTAAATATTTCAACAAATAACCCCATCATCATTAAAATGGTAAATTTCACTGCTCAGAAATACGAAGCACTTTCAGTCATGTGTCTTACCTCTGGGGTTTTGTTTTCTCCGTGTCTGATGCATTTGTTTGGGGTTTGGTTTTTTTTTGGTTTTTTTTTTTTTTGGTTTTTGTTTTTTGTTTGTTTGTTTGTTTTTCCCCCCCATTTCCTTACTTATGAGACATATTGCAAAGCCTGGGCAGCAGAGTGTGCAGGCATAGTGTACACCCCAGATTTTTTTCCACCAAGCGTTACTCTACTACTAGATAAAAGTAACAGCTGATTTCTTGCAAATAATGAAGTATCAACCAGTATTTTGCTGGTAGGCACTGTTTAAGGCTCACATAAAGCATAATGGCAGACATAAAAGTGTGACCTTAACACCACTGCTGCTCCTAAATCTTTCCTAGAGCTTGGAAATTTTCTTCCCTGTAGGTTAGCACTTTTCTTGTACTATTATACTCTCTTTGTGCAGTTTTTGCTGTTTTTGAAATAAATCTTCCAATTTACAATCTGTCTATTATTGGCACTCAATTATTAAACCTCTTCACAATTAAGTCATTCCAGTGTCTTGAGAATTTATTAGCTAGGAATTAACTCTTTGTTCACGCATTTGCTATCTATGTTGCAGTCCCCAGATATTTTCTTCATAGATCTTGTTATTCTATAATGCTAATTGGTGCCAGTGGAGGATACTTAAATGCCAAGCTATTTTCAGCTGATCTACAGCTATTTCACTAATGAACTTGTACCATAAGCAGAATAAAGCTAGAGCTCTGGCAGAAATGTATATATTTGGATTTCTCACAAATGCTTCTGTTGAATTGGCAAAAGGGTACACTTACTCATAAAATGCATTCACAGATTTCAGCTGGCCAATCAACATCTGTTACAGAGATAGATGTGAGCCAAAATTTCTTGTTCTAACACTCAGTATTTGGCCCAGAAAAGATGATTATTTAAACTTTTCATGACTGGGTCCCAAATACAGCCTCAGAGCCATCTAACCTAGCCACCAGAAAGGTATATCTGTATCCTGCTGGAATGACACTTGTTAAAGGCCTACTTTCCTTTTAGTTCTGTCTTTCAGTTCTTTGGCATTTTTTTAAACCTGAATTCTCATTTGCAGTATAGTAGCACTTTGAAGAGTTAATCAATGGAATTGTGTCTCTTACAAATTCTATTTAACTGAATATGCAAGTAGTCAGATTCTTTACTGACATTTGAGTATAGCTCTTTGTTGAAGCTATGCATATGAAAAGTTTGATAATAAAAAATTCTGACAAAATGTAGGATTTGAATGAATACAAAATTTTCAGGGGAGATATCAATTTCAACATTCATGTTCAAAATATTAACATTTCAGAAGAAAAGCTCAAAGCTGATAAAATGTCTTTTTCAGTACTTTTCCTTTTGTGACAATTTTAAAACTTTCCAGTTTCATGACAAAGGCCTGTATCAAAATACTGGCATTTTTTGAGGATACAGATTCAATGTTCTGAGCTGCTCCCCTACACACTTTTTCATTTCCTGAGCCTCTCATATTGGAACAGTAGGTTAGATGCTGAGCTGCTTTTTCCTGTACAAACCAAGAAAGAAAAACATTCCTTTGGGAGACACCGCACTGCCTGCCGTACTCTGTCCTGCAGACTGCATTAAATTATCTTTGAAGGTTATCAGTAATATTCTGCTAAATATCAAGAGGTGTCACTGTTGAGCAGTAAAAGACTTCCCCTTCACTGAATGAGCTGCCCTTACAAGATTTTAATTTTATATTTTTTCTTCCAGCTGCAGAAAATAGTCTCCAGCCCAACTGCCTATTAAGGCTGGAACAACTTCACTTACTGCTATAAGCACCCATAGAATACAATAAACAAATTATCCTTGTTACAGTGGTCAAGGGGTAAAAGACATCTGAGGTCTTGCTTTATTCTAACTTCAACATTAATGCCATATTAAAAAAGGTCAATGTGTAGCTTATACACAGAAGTATGGATGGAGATATTCTTATTGAGCCAAAACCCCACATAGATCTGACCTTTTAAGAACTCTGAAATTGTCTGTTCTAGGAAAAGAAGGGTTTGAAATAGGACACAAAGGAGGTGGGGAGTGCAATTCAGCTTCAGGGGTGCTAGAAGCCCTGGCCAGGCCGTGGGTTAGATCCTGAACATCACGACATTTTGGTGTAAGTTTGCCCACCATCAGCCTTTACAGACAGATTTCTTTTCTCTCCCTGGAATCTTAACTAATGCTACCCAGGCATCATATATTTTGAGAAGTCACTTCTCATTTTTAAGGATAAGGAAAATTCTCCCTGTTCATCATTGTACCAATCCTTAGGTCCAGCAAGATCTGGTTCTTTCTCATGTTATAATCTTAAGTTTTCTACACAGAAGCAGGTGATGGGAGAAAATGGAATTTGACTCATCAAATGTATTGTTCTTTCATTGCCTGACTTGAAAAAAAGAGAAACCTATACCTTTAGGTTTCCCATAGGAGAAATTCACCAGGACAGGAACCCTGGGAACTCGGGGCCAAAACCATTTTTAAATGCAGATGGAATAGTCAGCACTACAGTCCTCAACCAGTCTGAATGGATGTTTCTTTGATTACTGTTATCTTGGTGCAAATTCCAATGTAGTTGCTGAACACTTGCTTGTACTTATCTATGTTTACTTTAGGCTTAATAGTTTTCAAAGCTTTAATGTTACAGATAGCATCTCTTTTATCTGCCATGGTGTAAATATAAAGTTTCTCATTGTTAAATTCTAATCCATGTTGTTTTTTGAAGGGTTTCATTGAAGACTCTCTTAGCCTGAGGTTATTCTATACCACGTAGCACATGTAGAAGCTTAAACAGGATAGAATCATTATTATTAATTTATTAAAATCAGCTTCTGATGGTTCCATCCTTACTCCCTTTAGATTGACATGGAAACAAAATTAAGTATGTTTATGTGAAAGTATATCGAACCATTGATGTAGGAAAATTTTATCTCATGGAGTATCTTCAAAGGAAAGGAAATCTTCCTCATGGGAAAAAATGTAAAAACTCTTTGCTTTTTAATATAGTTATGAGGAAGGACAGAGGTCAAAAGTTTTTCCTTATGTGTATACAGTTATGGAGCCACAAGTCTCTCACTAAAATTGAAGCTTAGAGCAGAAAGTCTGTGATGAAAGTACAGAGTTTGCTTTCAAATGTTTGTCATCTTTTTGACATGGTACTTTGTGTCCAACTGAAGAGCTAAATAAGCCTAGAAGTACTTAAAAAATGTTCAGCCACAGATAAAGGCATACATATCTCCCTGTGAGGAAAAGCTTAGTCCTACTGATATAGCAAGATCTGGTCAAATGACAAGATGAATACACTTAGAGCTAAAGGGTAACTCTTGAGGGAGCATTTTGACCCCTTTGTGGCCCCTGCTATGGTGGGGGATTCATGGCATTGCTGACCCTGGAACCTTGAAAAACACTGACAGAGGAAGCAGGAGGGCAAACAGCCAGTGTTTCATGGCATTGCTGCCCATTTTTATGAAAGGGGATAAAGTCAGACTATTTCCATAAAAATGTTTCCATTCTGGTTTAGTTCTAAGAAAGTCTGGCCTCTGGACTCTTTGTATATGTAGGAGGCAAACGGTAGGGAATTTTCAGGATGCTTTCTCCCCTCTACCCCAATTACATATGAAAAACCTTTCTCTCTTCTCACTGGTGAGAGATGCCTTATGAACTCAACCCTGAGGGTGTGAATGGGCTCCCTAGACACCTCTACCACCAGGTTTATGCTGGACCTTTACAGTGAGTTACTTGGATACCACGGTACTTGTAAAAGCTCCCCCGCCTTTGTGGATTTGGTTCCTTCATTCTCTTTTGGGAGATAAGACATTCAGCTACAACTTCCACAGTATTTTCTCTTTTGAGTGTGTAGGCTGATTTGGCCAGCCTGCTTCCCAACGCAGGCAGTCCCAGCTCTCTGTCCTGCAAGTCCGGGGAGGCTCACAGCTTTAACCAATGCGTCTAAGCTGGCTCTTTGAGGCAGGGGCCAGCTGGGTTTTCCCTGCAGCCAAGGAAGAGAACTTGCTCAGAATTTGTCTAGGTTTCCTTGAGAAGTGGAGACCTTATCACACTGTAAAACTTCTAAAGTTCAGTAGAGACAGACAAAGCTTGGATACAAGCTTATTAAAAACACTAATTAGATTGCATGACCATTTCCTATCGCCTTATTTTTATCTTTGCTTAGCCTTGAGTTTTCATGTGATCCAGGATGCTGGGAAGCTTAAAGGGCTGCATCACTGAGGTGAGATTGTCTGCCTCTGGTCCATTTTTATCAACAGAATAGGGTTAATGCACTGATCCTGCTTCTCCCCCTGGAGTCTGTATTAATAATAAATCAAACATCATCAACATATGTTCAAGAATGTTTGGGAGTATTTAAGTTTCATTTTGCATGAAGTGACAGCTCCTCTGAAATCACTGCTGTAAAGGACACTGATGCAGGAGTTGATCAAAGGGGAGACTCTAAAAAATAAGCAATCTTGTAAGTCAAGGTGTTCATAAGTACATATTAAATAAAAAATTCCTGAACACCGAGATCATGCTGAAATGGTCTGTTAAAACCAGACAAAACTGGGTATGGATTTAGGTATCTAATTTGAGGAGCCCATTTCTGAAAAATCTTTTCTTGGGATCTTCTTAATGTTATGACAAAAAAGGCCTTAGGAGATTCTGCACATGAAAACAGGTTAAGCAATAAATAGAATCAAAACAATTGGCTGCATTTCATTGTATGGATTAATGTTTGTATGGTGTTCTGGTCTCCAGGTCTTCCAGGTGAAGTTGGAAACTGTAGAGTATGGAGGGAAAAAAAGCACAAAAATGCTTAGTGTGAAGAAGTTATCCGCAAGGAAAGGCCTGAAGACTTCAATTAGTTTGACTTATTAAAAAGATGTCAGAGAGGCAACTTGCTTACAGTGTTTACTGATGATTTTGAGACACATGAAAAAAAACCAAAACCAAACAAGATAAAGACCGAAACCTGAGATCAAAAGGAAAAGACACAATCAATATCTGAAAGCTGAAGACAAATACACAAATATCTAAGAATATTCATAACATTGATATAGACTTAGCACTGCAATGTGCTGCTGAAGGAAATATTAGGTTCTCCATGGCCACATCTTAAGGATGGATGTCTTTCCAGAAGGCATTTCAGTCAAGTGTAACTGAGTAAGGACCAAAACAAGAGTAGCTAGGTGAAATTTAATGACCTATGATCCATGAGATATCCAGTTGTATTTTAGCTTTTATATGTACACAAATCTATAACAAATGGTGAAGCACGGATTTCGGAGGTTTTCCATTGATTTCAGTGGGTCTTCATGGATGACGGTCATCAAATAAGCTTTATACTCTAATAACAGGACCTTGGTTTGTGATGATCTATGGTATTAAGTGAAAATGGCAAGGATTTTTGAAAGTCCTGAAGAAAGAAAAGATCTTACTGTTAATTAAAATTGATGTGAGTTAGGGCCTAAATTTACAAAGGTGTTAAGGAAGCCTCCTTCTGCTACTCTCAAAAGAGTACAAACATCTAAAAGGTTTGTGAGTGTAGACCAGGGGTATGGGGGCCCCTATACATTTTGGAAAGCTTCAGCTGTGACGTTATATAACTATTCTCTCTTACAGAGTATTTTAAAGGAATGCATATCAGAAGCCTTGTGGCGTAGTCCCTTTTTCTGACTCCTTGAAGTCAAGAACTTCATACCACTGAAAGCAATATATGTTTACTGCTTAACTTGGAAAGACAAGGAATTCAGCAGTTCCACTACAGCTTGCTAGCAGGGGATGCAGCGGTTCCTGGAGGACTCTCATTGCTCCATTGCAGAAGAGGCAAGATGGCTCTGGCTGTGAAGCCATACCCAAAGTGACCCAGAGACATTGAAGCTGCACCCATTCTTCCACTGCCTGGCACGGGTCAGCTACGTTCTCTGTTTACAAATACTGTGAAAGTCAGGAGCCAGCATTTGGCTACCTCTGTTATAATTGAACCCAAATTCTCTCAGCTAAGCAAAGGGACAAAGAGCATAAGGAATTATTTCTGAAAGTATAAACATACTTTTTAATAGTGAAAGCTAATCTGAGATGCAGTATGGAGATCTAGAAAAACAGAAATAACAGAAAAAAAATTGTTCTATCTTGAGTGAAGGAAAACTGGACTTATCTCTAAGAATATCTACTACATACATCCCTTCATTGTGATTTTTTTTAAAAAGTTCAGTAGAAAGTTTGAGTGTGCTTCTGCTTTTTACTCTTTTATTTTTTTCCAGTCCAGTAATTTTTTTTTTCATTTGTTTTTCTTCTAATTAGGAGTTTCTTCTCCTCCCTTCCGCTATGTCTTTGAAAGAACTAAGAAAAAGCCTGCTTATTTCTGTTGTGCTAATCCCTTTTTCATACAGTTGTGCACAATACCTAAAATGATGAGAGCATCTGCATGTGGTCTCTGAATATATTTATTTTGACAAGCTCTCAAGAGACGAAATGTGGAAATTACCATTTTCTACTTTCTTATCTGTGATGAGTTTCCAGTTCCAATCCTCTTCTGCACTCGGCATCAGCTTTTTATTTCCAATGGTAAAACTTCAATCAGTTATATTTATTTATTCTGTAATGAACAAAAAGTACTGCTCTTGCTTCACTAGGGTTCATGTTTGTGGAAAGGGTAAAATCACACAACTAAAGTCTGGGAGGGGTCTCATGGACACTTTGTGTGAAGAGCTGAGAACCTCTTCCTGCCTGGCTGTGTTACTTCAGACACAGGACTATGAATACAGTTTTAGCTGAAAGTTGCCCTGCATTTACTTTAGTGGGAAGAGAGGAGAAGAGAAAATGGGTTGTTTCAAAGGATATTTTTGTGGGAAAAAAGATAATCCAAGCATGAAAGTGGAGTTGTATCTGGTGGGTTGTATCTTTTTGTACCTTGGACAGAGGTTAAGGGCTCAGTCTTGCAATCAAATGTCTCTTAAATGGAGGCTTAAGGTAAGCTAAATTACCTTGCATTTTCAGTGGGCTGAGAGTACATGCACTTACTGGTATCATAGAATCATAGAATGGCTTGGGTTGGAAAGGACCTTAAAGATCATCTAGTCCTAACCCTGCGGTGGATGAAGAAATGACCAACACCAAGATGTGTTCAGGCATCAGGCATCAGCACTTTATTGAAGCTTTGCACTGCTTATATATCCTTCTTTTCCTCCAGCACGCCCCAAGCACGTGGCACTCTTTCAATTTTGATTCGTTACCACTTATCACACACGCACCTCAACAACTGACATGATTGGATAAATCCACCTGTTCACGAACCATTCTTTTACTTCTGACTGGTTACTAATTACAGCTCATAAACAATCCTTATCTTGACTCATACACATTCCTTCTTGTTTTTTTTCTCTTTGTTTTACTTTTCACTCAAGGTCAGGAATTAATAGCTCAAGGCTGAGGCCGCCTGCAGCTTCAGCTCTTAAAGCACCAACACTACCCCCAATGCTGTGGACAGGGTTGCCATCCACTAGATCAGGCTGCCCAGGGCTCCATCCAACCTGGCCTTGAATGCCTCCAGGGGTGGGCATCTACAACTTCTCTGGACAGCCTCTTCCAGTGCCTCACCATGTACTGAGTTGCTTTGACAGAATATATGAAGCTGTGACATGTAAATCTTTCATTCACCACAGTCCTCAAATTCCAGGAGTTGTTAAATACCTGTTAAGGTGCTCCCAAATGCCTTCAAGAACTAGTGCAGAAAACTTGCTAGAGTAACCTTCAAGATTATTTCCCCCTTAAATTCCAGCTAAAAGTTTTAAATGGTGTGTAATCTAAAAACCGCATAGGAAAACTGTTCAATTTCCAGGATAAAAAATAGCATTGAATAGGTTGAAGAGAATTTATGTTTTAATACTTCTCTTTAGTATTACCTGTCAAAGATAGAACTCTTATTCAAATGTGGGATGAACAGCCACGCAATGAACAACATGCACATAATCATACAGCCTTTGCAGTGGTGAGTGTTGAAGTGAAGCTAAACTATGGATTTGCAATGTAACGTAAACTACTTGCACTTGATGGCTAATAGTAAAGGACTTTGATTTACAGCAAAGGATAGATCTAAGAGTCATCTCTTTTGGGCAAACCTACTTGCTAATTAGTGTGGTAGTCTCTTCGTTTAGAGCAATTCTCTTAAAAAGTCTCTGAACATGATTAACGTAATGATTAATAGGTTCTCCATTAGCCTCCAATGTAGTCCACTACTGCTTTACAAGTCAATGCCAGTCATCCAGTATAAGTGGGCAAATATGGGGCCACGGTGTTATCTTTCTTTGTCTTCTCTTCCTTTCTTAGGACGTTGTGTATCTGAACTTTTGCATGGATGACATAAGGTTTTTGGTTGCCTACAAAAAGTGTAATGTTGCCATCCCACAACAGACTTTCTATTTATCCACTCTTTCTTTCTGACAGAGGTTCCATCCATTTCTCAGAAACAGTAGACAGCAGCATGTATGCCCAAGTTTCAGCTATTTCAAGCCATGGTGGTTAAGATGATTGTATGTCCTCTACTGTCTGCTGTTTTGCTTTAACAAAAACAGCTTGTAGCAGATAGGCCAAGAAGATTGTAAATACCTTGGAATAGCCAGTTGCAGTGACACAAGTTAGTAACTTCCCTGTCTATCTAACTTCTTCTGCTGGGAGAAGAATTCAGTTATCCTCTACAGATGAATTGTGCTTGATTCTTACAGAGGATGTTGCATGAGCAAGGTGGAAGAATGCAACCCTGTGCATGCAGCCTCATCTACATCAGATTGTTGGTACAGGGAACAGGGTCAGATCTGCAAAGGGTCACACCCGTGTAAGTAGGTAACTTCCTGTTCTTATGAGAACTCATACATCTAAATAATACTTTTATCGATCTAACCTTCTTATGGAGAGTTTAAGTTCTATCATAAAATTCTACTTTTCCTAAGTAAAATCCTGGTGTGATTCTGCTGAAATAAATGGATACATACTATTCTTACTGTGATCAAACTCTGAATTCTGAAATCCTCTTATTGTATGACACCTAGTGACTCTGATTGATTGAAATGGATGATTCCTCTTTCCCATGACATGCTTTCTAAAGCTGCATTTCATCCCTGAGGATGAAACATTGGACAGGAAACAGGAATGCATCCAGAAAAAGCAACATGGAAGTAGCACATCTGCAGTCAAATGTCTTGCATCCTTAACACTTCCTTATCATGTGCAAATGCTCCAATAAAACACTTTAAAAATATACCCAGTTGAATAGAAATAGCAACATTTGATATTAACAGAGAATATTGCCTTGGAGCTCTTGGAGTCATTTATCAGGAATGAGAATTTTGTCCTTCTGCAACAGAGAACAACTCAAACTGTTGAGTGAACAAATGATCTGCCCTGGAGCACACGCAAAGCAACAGTAAGACAGAAATACTATTAAAAACTGTTTCCTGGGATATGCTGATACACTATGCTCACTCTTCTCATTCTGAGATGTCAACAAACTTTGTGGTTGCTTTTGTGGGAAAAGGAAAAAATAAAGCATAGAATGTATCTCCACATGAGAAAACTACAAAAATATGTTCTTACCTTTTTTGAAAGCCTAAATTTGGCATTGACACAAAAGGAAACTGTCCCAGAAAACACATACTTGGAGTTTGACTCTTAAAATGACCATGTGATGTGTTGTTCCTGTGTTGGTGAATTAAATGGGACTAGCTAGATGTGGGGAAGGTCATGAATATACAGAAGAGAGTCAAAAGCAGAGAAGACTGAAATTCAAGAGAATTATGTTGAACTAAAAGAAAAATCACTGGGACATGAAATATTATTTATAAAAGGAGTAGTTGCAAAGAAAAACTAATGTAGTCTGGGTTCCAGGCTTGTCTGAACTGGAACCATAAATTGGTAGAGGAAAGTTCAGATTGTTTTAGGCAGAATCACTTACACTCCGTCGATCACTTTTCATTATAGAAGTGCTTCTTCCCAGAAATATTTTCATTTTATTTACTAGTTTTGAAAAAGCTCAGCATCCATTGTAGAAGCTACTATGTGATGAACATTTAGTGTACTTATAGTATTAATTTGTCTTGTTCTCTGCTTGAAAAGTGTTAACTCAGGACAACTACCTTAGTGTCACCCATTCCTGTGCTACATGCACTGTGTGCTTCATGGATCCCTATAGCTCTTCAGTGCAATCAAATGTGCAAAGGAACAGTTGCTGCTCACAAAGAATTATTGAATTTCAAGGTGTATCATCAGCTGCACAGCCACTGCTTTTTTTTTTTTTTTTTTTTTCCCAAACAGGGCACAAAATGCTAAGTTCCTTTATGTTATGGGGCAGTAAAATGTCATCTTTGAAAAGAACAATATAAGTGTGGTTTTGAATGATGGAATGATAAGAAAAACAAAGGAAAAACCCCCATACCTATAGAAGTAATTTTTTACCTGTCCTATGTTCTCTGGGGAAAAAAAATTCCTTTGAGCTGAAACTCTATAGGCTGTTTCAACTTGAGGTGAATTGGTTCAGCTGCTCAGAAGGCACATGAGGTCTAAAATGGATTTATAATGGAAAAGTTGGTGGATCCGTGACTTCAGTAGTGCACATAAGACACTTCTAAAGGAAGGAAAAAGGTATTTGAAAGATTTTTTTGGGGAAGTAAGTTTTGTTCTTCTGGAAGTGAAGTAACAGTAGAGCCTTTTTTCATTCTAGTTTCCCCTAATGGCTCACAACTAACTAGCTAATTAATTAACTTTACCTGGTTGCCAATTAAACAGTTGGAGAAATAGCTTTGAAAGAGAAGTTGGTTCAAAAAGATACAAGGAAAACATAATAGGTGAGTTGTAAAGTATCAGTGAAAGACAAGATAGTTAAGTTATTGTCCTCTGGTATATTTCTCCTTATTATGAGCAGGTGTTATGTGACCTACAAGCACAGTTGTAGTCATTACAGTGATTACAAAATGCAAGTTCTAAGCCGTTACATAGCAGACAGAAAAATAACTTCAATATTTAGAATGATTGTGGCTTTTGTGACAACATGGGTGTGATTTTTAGAATCATGGGATCAAAGTAGTGTCAGATGCAAGTGGTTGCTAGTGAATACTTTGTAAAAAAAAAATTTGGGTTTTTCCTACTTTATCGTCACCTATTTTTTTTCAAACATTAACTATTTGTTGGTTACTATTGTTTGATACTCCCTGTGACTTGCTGAGCACTGCAGACTAATCCTGAAGACCTTCCTTTTAGAGCATAATGTTCATCCTATGGTGGGCAGCTTTGCTCTGCTAAGTAGGGTCTGGGGTGTTGCTTCTGCTCATGCAATGCTGTGGTCTCAACAACTTTCATTGTCCTAACAACAACGATAGAACAGAGGAACACATGCCAAATTACTTATTTTCCTTAGCAGGTATACTTTGAATTTCTGAATTTCCTTTATCTGCCAGAACATGCAGAAAATATAATAAGAAACAAAAAATTGCTAGGGGATTTGAGATGGTTGCCTTGCTGCATAGGTTTGTGTTCAATCTTTATGATTTTTCTTTAGCTAAACAAGGCTCTAAGCAACTTGATTTAAGTTTAAAGTTAGCCCTTTGTTGAGCAGAGGGTTGGAATAAATAATACATGGATGTCTGACCAATCTAACATTTTCTATGATTCTACATTACTTGTACAAGTAAGTTCTTTTTGAGACCTTCCATGTCAGTAACTTTTTTTTTTTTTTTTTTTTTTTTAAGACACTTCTGTGATGTCAGTCCTTTTCTCCAGTCTTTTCTGGTTTGAACTCATAGCCTAGTGGATGAAGGGAAGGCGGTGGATGTAGTTTTTCTGGATTTTTAGTAACACTTTTGATACTGTCCCTCACAGCATCCTTCTGGACAAGTTGTACAACTGTGGGATGAGAAGTTTCATGATGTGCTGAGTGAAGAACTGGCAGCAGAGCAGGACTCAAAGGGTTGTAGCAAATGGGGCTACATCTGACTGGCGACCAATCATCAGCAGTGTTCTTCAGGGTTCAATTTTAGGGCCAGTTATTTTCAATATGTTTGTCAACAGTCTGGATGTAGGATTTGAATGTATCATTATCAAGTTTTCTGATGATACCAATCTGGGAGGTGCTGTTGATTCTCTTGAGGGACAGAAAGCCTTGTAGAGGGATCTAAATAGATTGGAGCATTGGGAAATGATTACTGGGGTGAAATTTAATGAGCCCAAATGCAAGATTCTGTACCTAGGGGGGAGTAACACTGGGCACAAGTATAAACTGGGAGAGGGAAGACTGGACAGCAGCCCTGCAGAAAGAGATCTGGGGGTGCTGGTCAGCATCAGGCTCAATGTGAGTCAGAAGTATGCCCTGGCAGCCAAGAGGGCAAACCTCATCTGGGGTGCATCAAACACAACATAACCAGCTGGTCAAAAGGGGTGATTATCCCACTGTATGCAGCGTTGTTGAAGCCTCACCTTGAGTAGTGTGTGCAGTTCTGGGCCCCACAATTTAAGAAGGATGTGAACATCCTTGAGTGTGTCCAGAGGAGGGCAACAAAGCTGGTTACAGGGCTGGAAGGAACATCCTATAAGGAATGACTAAGGACCTTGTGATTGTCTAGTTTGGAGAAAAGGAGACTGAGGGGCAACCTCATTGCTTTCTACAGCTTCCTGGGGAGGGGAAGTGGAGAGGGGGGTGCTGAGCTCTTCTCTCTGGTATCTAGTGATAGGATGTGTGGGAATGGTTCAAAGCTGCACCAGGGGAGGTTTAGGCTGGATATTAGGAAGCATTTCTTTCCCAAGAGGGTGGTCAAATACTGGAACAGGCTTCCTAGAGAGGTGGTTGATGCACCAAGCCTGTCAGTGTTTAAGAGGCGTTTGGACACTATCCTTAATAGCATACTTTAACTTGGTCGGCCCTGAATTAGTCAGGCAGTTGGACCAGATGATCATTGTAGGTCCCTTCCAACTGAAATATTATATTCTAGTCTAGTTAATCTATCTTCATCGTACCAATAAAGTGTATCGCAAAGTCTTTTCTTTTAGTGGAAGGAGGTAGTAGGAGGCCATAGTCTGAAAGCATGGTCAACTTGGTGAAGATGACACAACTGAACATGTGTGTAAATCTTCTGCTTTCAAGGATAATTTCTGTACAGGAATTTGTGGACCCACTTGTAGACAAAAACTTCAATCCTTTTAGCCCCATTCTAATTTTTACAATCTGTTGTATTAAGCGGGATTGAGGAAGACATAATTTAGTTTTTACTTGCTTTCGTCAGTTTTCAATATCTACCCTTTAGATGGCTTAAACTGAAGATTATGTACTTCTCTAGATTCATATCAAATGTCTGTAAAAGCTGTAAATCAGATATGCATTTTAAGCAAGCTTAGCTATGAAATGTATGTGAAAGTGTCTTCATGCATGGATTACAATATTATTAAGAGGAGTCTTGTTACAGTCCTATAATATGGAGTGCTGCTTTGGCTAGTAGTCAGGAATTCCTGGAGAATGTAGTTACAGCTTTCTCCTAGTGCTTCTAGTTATCAGCAAAAACCAGCTGGGGAGTTATTTTCTTGAGCCTTTTTTTTCTGAGCTGAAAAAGGTTTTATATAATGTTTAACTAGAAAGAAGATCAGATGATTTTAAATGAACCAGACTTATGGTGCCTTTCATTGCTCCTTCAAAACTCTGCTGTGTAGCTCTGCTGATTCTGAAACTAAATGCTTTGGCACCCTGGTTCCAGGGATGGCTGCCACACAGATTGCTGTTGTCGTAGTCACTGTTGTGCTCAGATGCCTAGGCTGAGAGTGTTAAGGATGTTTAAAAGTTGTTCCAGTAGATGTTGCAATACCTGGTTGATTTCTTGTCAAGGACTCTGCAGCCCCAGCAGAAATGTCTTATGTTAGAATATGTAGATATGTGGTCCCACATGACTGAAGATACACAAGAAAGAGGATACAGTGTCAATACAGCTTCAAAATTTTAAAAAAACAAACAAATAAAATTAAAAGCTTTTGTGCCAGAATAGTGTCTTTTACCCTCATGAGTGCTTTAACTATTTTGCTACAAAGTTCATCCTTTCTCATTTGGCCAGCTCCTCACTGACAGCACATCAATGGACTCATATGCTGGTACCCTTTTGTTGGTAAAATCTCTTTAATTAAAAAAAAAAAAAAATAAATTTAGAAATTTTAATATCAATGTTTTTTTAATGAGGC
This sequence comes from Antrostomus carolinensis, assembly GCF_000700745.2. Classification (NCBI taxonomy): domain Eukaryota; kingdom Metazoa; phylum Chordata; class Aves; order Caprimulgiformes; family Caprimulgidae; genus Antrostomus; species Antrostomus carolinensis. Next base: position 44,110 of record NW_010329404.1, on the reverse strand, counting down.
TTGAAGTCTTTAAGGTCCAGATTCTTAAAGGTAAATGAGGAGGGATTAAATCTCTTAAAGATCTCAGATTGGTACCTGAACTGTGGTTCAGATTTAAAATTGTATTTAGGGCCAGACATTCATCTAGGGACTTTCTTGCTAAGATACTAAAAAGTGCACTTGCCTGAATATTGAAGGTGGGGACATAAGACAGAGAAAATGCTCCAGGAAAACTCTGTTCAATCTACTCATGCTCTTGCAAAGCTATAGGCAGAGGCAACTAAGGTTTTGCGAGAAAGTCAGCTTAAATGACAGAAGTCCTATGACCATGTGTATTGAGAGGTACTGCTGTTTAATTGAACTGTGCATTTGGTTGCACATCTCTGGATAATGCTCCTTAGAAAAGGAGCACTCTGGGGCTCCCTTTGCAGCTATGTGCTGGGCAGTCTGAACACATGCTGACAGCATTTGCTTCTGCCCAAAGCTTGCAGGCTGGTGGTGGTGCTGTTGACTGGCTTTTATGAGGCAGCTATGCTGCAGGTGCATTTACCTAGGAAGCAGTAGACCCAGTTTTACTGTTGGCCTCAGCTTGAGATGACTCTTTTAAAAAAGAACCTTGGCTCCCTGGTCAGTCAGCTGTCATAGACTAAGCACAGCCATGACTAAATTTCATTAAAATGTCTGAGCCGTAGTTCATAAAAGTCAGAAGTGAAAACAGATGAACATGAGGCTAGGGAAAAAATGCTAGGTCTCATTGATCTGAAAAATGAAAGATGGTACAGGTCATTATATATTCTCAGACATTAGCTATTTGGAATTATACTTCCATCTGCAGCCATAGTGAAACTTTGACCTCCCTCCTCTCTTACTGCTGGTCACATTTGCAATCTTTCCAGCTGCCACAGCCCCCAAATTTGTTTAGAAAGCATGAACTTTTCTGAGGCTGCTGCTCACTCACAGATCCTCATCTTGACTGGCAGCATCTGTTGTTCTTGGAGTTAATGTGCTTTTACCCCCGTTTGACACCCCCATCAGGGGAACAGTGGGGTGGAAGTAGCCCTTAGTCCATGCTTTCTGTAACTCTGCTCCTACTGGTACTTTGTCCTCCAGAGAATTTACTTGCTACACTCGCATGAAACTCACTACCATTTCACTTCTATATATAAACTCTAACGTTATGTTTTCAACCAGTCCAACAAGTTAAACTTGGTAACAAGAGCAATGGGAAACTTAAGCTTTTACTATATCAAGTAAGCGATAAAAGGAGCATAAGTATCACCACACTGAATAAGACTCAGGTAATATCTAATTTGGGAAAAATACAAGAGTTTTCAGAGAAAAGCACCGGAAGTGTTGTAGACAACTGTAGAATAACCTATAAACACATAAACTTCCCTTGTAAGATTAGGACACACAAACCCTCTTCTCTAAAATATAACTGCTTCTTATTTAATTCATGTTCCACATAGGGAGCAGTGGGGCAGGGATACTTGGCACATTGAGCCAAATTTTCCCCTGGAATCTCTCAGTAATGAGAAGGACTACTATAGCTCCCCTTAAGGAGATGAACCAAAGAGCATATCCAAAATTGTGCTGAAAATGATGTTGAAGTGTGGAAAACACACAGAGGAGTACAAATAAAACCAATTTTACTTTTAATGCCCAAATAAAATTATACCATAGGATAAGAATAATTCCTTGTGTTGTGTAGGTTGTGGAACTATTTTAACCTTGAGCAACATTGTATTGCTTTTGTCTTACAAGCATATAGATGTATAATAGGAAACTATAAATTTTTACATTTGTTGTTTTAAAAGCAGAAAACAAATATGAAAATGAGTCAAATCAACTACTAAACAAACAGATATTTGCTTTGAGGGCAAAAGCAATATGTTATTGCTTGAAGTTAAGATAATGATTTTCGTGAATCTTTAAATACTATTTAGAAGAACATAAGAAGCTGAACTAACAACATAAGGCTTCTGAACACCTTTGGTTTTCCATAGTATAGGAAAACATATTTGGCAGTAGTGTAGGTCTTCTGATATTGTCCTATTATTTTGTGTCTGACATGAGAAGAATCCTGGCAAATGTCTTCTCATTTAGTTCATGCAACTCCTGAACTAAAAGTGGTCGCAGTTTTTAATCACTATCAGTTCACATGGATCCAGATTGAGAGAATAGTAGTGAAAAGGTCTGGATTTATTATCAATATTTTATCCCCTCTCACAGAGAATTTATATGTAATATAAAATTCACATTTTCATAAAATCTTCTGGTTTATATATGTTTTTTTCTATATGCTTGTTTCTTTGATACAACACAGAGATCTCCCATCTCTTCTCTCAAAGAAGCAGAAAAGAGCTTCAAAAATGCAGACTATACTTTGACATCTCATCAGTGTTTCAGAGTTTCATTGAAATCCTCATTGAGACACCAAATACCATTGTAAGTTGATCTACATGCTATCACTGTAAGAAATCTAGATAGGGAAGCTGCTCTTCTAGGTAGTGAAAACATCTTCAAAGCTCTGAATTAGGATGGAAAAAGCAACACCTTATTATTCTCGGAGTCCTTTCTCAAGACAGTTTCCAGATCAAGTACTGATTTCTCCAGCCATATAGCAGCTAAACAGGAGAGATGCAAATTCTGCAGCTGGTCAGTTGCATTATTTGTTTCCTATTCCTTTCCTCTCTGATTTGTTCATCTTGTTTTGTTGCAATATATTAGCTTTTTAAGGCATATGCTTTTTTTCAGGCATCAGGTTTTATTAGCAGAACTGAGCAGGTTTGGAAAACAGGGGCCTGATACTGTTTCTCTGAACTGCATGGGAATTCCTTTGGGGGGGTCTCCTAAGTAATGACTTGGCTAGATCCTGCTTAGCTAATGAATTCTTTCCAGATTACAGCCCAACACATCTATCTTGGTGTTTCCTTATTAGTTTAGGGCTGTGCATAAGAGGCCATCAAGCATAGTAAGAGGGCTGCAGAGGATGGCAGTTTCCAAGCAGTTCTGCTGGAGATCTCATTTCAGAGTGCAGCCCATGGACAGTCCAAATCACTGTCTTCAATACCCAAAAGTACCGGCAAGAGGATGGAGTTTCTTGTACCCTCAGTGTGTGCATTTGGCTGGAATCAGCCCCCTCTTTGTTGAAAACCACATTTGGGGATGCTTGCCTTTTCTGGGAGAGACCACGCTGTGATACATTCAGTGTCTGTGTTACTAGTGCCAATTTGTTCTCTTAGGAATGATTTCCTCTTACCTTTAAAGGCTTTGTAATAAAGTAGGCAGAAAATTAGAATGCAGTTAGAATGAAGGATGATGTTAAAGCCCTTCTTTCAATAGAAACATTTCCATTGGCTTTAATTATCAGTTCAAACACTAGTGCATGGGTGTGTGTGTGGGAACAATGAAAAGCAAAGCTATTCACAATTTCACTTTAATACACTATAGATTTCCATGGATTTTACTACTCCTCTCTACGGGTTTTTATTTTTTTTTTTTTTCTACTTTGAAAACCTTCACAGGCTTTACTTCAAATATATCTATGGTGTCCCCTCTGCTGACCCCAAGCAGGTTAATTTGGTGATGCATATTATATAACGTGATTACAGAAGGTAAACCCAGACTAATAAGGTACATTGTGTGTGGAGTTCTTTAGGGGTTTTAATGTGTAACTTTCAATTTTCAGTCTTGCCTGTAAAAAGCAATAACCCCCCCTCATTTCCAGCAGTGTTTTTGCTCCCTGTTTCACATTGCCGTGTTATTCTAGACTGATATGCACTGTATCTGTCTTGTTTCTCACAGGCACGTCCCTTTGGTCTTTTCAAAGTTATGAATACTTGAGACACCCCTACAAATTACTGTGCTGATTAAAAATCCTTGATCATATCATCTTCTAGTTTTTAAATGTGCTGTCAAACAATAGAATCAGAAATATGGGGCTGCTGCAGTTATTTCATATTAATGCTTCAAGTTCAAACAAAGTGTCGAGATGACTAAGTACAAGGGATTTTCGGAATGCTTTAATGTTGCCTCATTTCAAATCACTTCATAAGCAGCTTGGTAATGAGCTCAATAAATTCTACTGGAAAAAAAAATATGCTCGCTACAGAAAAAAAAAAAAGTAGGTTGCTATTTTATAATTAGCCCTCTGGGCTTGTGGGGAGGAGTCTTATTTCCTTTTTGAAATCCACTTTGTTAGTGCTGTGATGTAGAGATGGCTAAATGAGTATGAAATATTGTAATTAAGTACATCACAAGCTGTTTATCTTATCAGCAGTGTTTTTCTTTAAAGACTGGCTTGTTGACCACTGGTGTATTATCACAATTTTTCTCTGCTTTTCCAACTTAATAGACAGTTTACCAAACACTGCATGGATGGAGGATGACAGAAGGACAGCAAATGAACATAACTGAAGCTTAGCCGCTCTTTTTTGATGGAGCAGGTATCTTTCCATTTGCTCTGAGCTGTTTCTTCACTAGGCTGACTGTCTGAAACTTCCTCTAGACCTGATGAAAGAGTGGACCATGGAGGTTTTGGGGCTGTGTGGTGGGTCTTTTCATGCTCTGCTGAGCGCCTGCCTTTGTTTGTGACAGAAGCAGAAAAACAGTTTGACCACTGGAAAAATGAACCAGTTCATTATTGATGGGGAGCTGAGCTACTGGGTTTCCCCTTGCTCTCTACTGTTATTCTGAAGGCTTCCTATTATGATAATCTTCTGACCTCCTAGATTTCTTATATTAGCTCAGCCAGGTAGGATAGATGTAACCCATAACACACTTGGCTATAACATTTGTGTTTCTTGGAAGGATCTCTTGAAAAGTTTGCCTGGGTGCCTCATCCTGCTGCTGTGATTGAGTAAAGTAGTTAAAATTGTTTGTGTGATTTACATGGACTGTATATAGCTCTGTACATCTATGTATGAGCACCATTTTGACTGTGCATAACTCCCTGAACAAGAGGTAAAAAAAAAAATAAAGGTAAGAAACCCTGGCATTTTGCTGTATTTCCTCACAGTTATCCTGATTTCATAGGTATCTTGTTTACAATGGGCAATAAAATGTGGTGCTGAGTATCTCAAGCTTTTCCTGAGTAACCTCTTGCCAGATTATGAGGCACCAATATGGCTCTGCACTTGGGCTAATTTGTACTTCTGAAGGGCAACTTCATATCTCTGCCCACTGCTGAGCTGAGCCATTTATTGAGATTTGTCTGACTTAGGGTTGGATTTCTGGCAAAGCTGTCCTGAACTGTCCTGGGACATCCTCCGTGTGATTGTTCACATTGTCTAATAGATTTGTGAGGCATAGTATCCTGCTACAGGAGCTGTGCTCCCAGTTCCCAATTATATCACATTTATCCATATGTCTACTCATTTTACTCTTCACATTAATTGCAACAAATTCACTAATTAAAGAATTCAGGCTGGTATGAAGACTCCCACATTCACCCTTATAGTATTTTTTTATTCCTTTGGTAACAAGTCAGTTTTAATTTTAAATTGCAAGCACAGTTTATAATTCACCAATATAGTATTCTTTTAGAACTTGAGTTAATACTGCTGGGTCTGGGAGATTTGTTGCTGTTTATTTTGCTACTCTTTTCTATAACTTCTCCTGTTGACATTTTGGTTTAATATAGTTTCCCTCAAAAATATAGGTTACATCTCCAATATGAAGATGAGTACTAGGAATTTATTTAGTATTTCTGCTACTAGCTTTATCTTCCTTGGAGACTTTTCGCAACTTGATCACATCTGTCATCTTACTGACTGGCTTTCTGTTTTAAATATATTTGAAGAAAATATTTATTACTAGTTTTATACTTCTACCAGGAGCTTCCCATTATTTTTTCTTGAATGTTGTGTGATGATTTTACATTTAACTTGCCAAATTTTATGCTCTTTTTTTTGTTTTCCTCATTTAGACGTATTTTTTTCAAAGGCTGTCTTTTAATTCTACTGCCTCCTATGCTCATCTTTTTATGTCAGTTATTTTGTCCTCTTTTAAAAATCTTTTTTTTAATAAGCAGTACATGCATCAAACCCATTGGCTTTAAGCAGTCCCCACCCACATAAAATATTTAATATTTTTACTTTCCTTTAAATTCTCTTAACATGTTTACTTATTTTTATAAACTCACCCTGTCTAAAGACAGATATTACTGAAATGCATGAGTTCTTTTGCTTCTCATTCTTACCACTGAATCAGAGTAAATAACATTTACTATTGAAGCACGGTCCTTGATTTACATCTTCATATAAGTTCTGCACAGTGCTCAGAATAAACCAATAACAACTTCTTGTCTCCCTCCCTAACAATTCAGATTCCTTTAGTGACTCAGGCTTTACCGCTACTCATTCAATTAGTCAGTTGAAGGAATTAGATTTGTTGTTAGGGTTTTTTGATTATGAACATAAGTTCTATTAGTTTTACCTCATATGATACAATTGGTAAACAAATAATTCTTTACTTGATTGTGTTTAATGTACTTTTCCCCCTGATATACTCATTAGAGCTGTTTTAGAATGGACCATTGTTCCTTCCAAACCAGCCTTTTGCCGCTGATAGTTGTCCATTAAGTGATGCATTAGGGGAAAGTAAAATTTACCACACTGTACTCCACTGACCTCATAATGATATAAATTGCAGGAAAAAACCCATCCTGATAGCAGGTGACCCACTCCTGTGCCCTGAGGCATGAGGTCTAGATGTATTTTTGTCTTAGCTTTTTATAATAACAAATGCTGTAACTGCTCATAAAATTATTCAGCCCTTTTAAGACCCACAGTATTTGGTGATGGCTTTCTATGCCAGTAAATTTCAGCAGTTGATTCTGAAATATGTGAAATAGTTTTTCTATTTGTTTTACTGCTTCCATATTTACTGTACATTAGTTTAATTGATTGACAGCCTTTTTTGATAAGCTGCAGGGTGAAAAAATAAGTAAGGATGAACTGTACCTATAATTCTTCTGCATGTCTTGAGTAGCTCTCTCTCTGTGAAAGCCATTGACAAACCAAAGCCTTGACTTTCTCAGGGCCCTGAGTGCACCACCAGGCTCTAATTGCCCTGACCAGCCTGTAAACATATTTTCTATAATCTTCCTTTACAAGCTCTCTTCTCCTCCTACTCTCTGTGTTATCCACAAAAATATCTTCATCTCCATCCTGAAGCATGATGTGGATAACTGTAAGAAACTGCACACCAACATGATGTGGTCTGTTGGCAGCACAGCATTCCCAAGAGTTGATGACACGGTGCAGAAGGAGGTCATGTTCCTAGTACTGAGCACAATGAAAATCAAGGTCTTTAATGGCATGAGTGCTGGTACTCTGTCCAGATTGCAGGAGCCATCCTGGCTTCTCTCTCTCCACCTTCCAGTAGGTGTGAGTCAGTAAGCTGGAGTACAACAAATCTGACCAAGAGCATGACTATAGGGAAAAATGGTTAAAGTTTGGTGAAGACAATTAGAACCTCTCAGTGTTCAAAGGAACATGAAAGATTTTTACCATCTCTACTCATATGTCTCTCTCTATTCTACCCCTACATCAATATCTATAAACCCATAAAGCAGGATTCAGGTGCCTAATCACAGTTTCTTGCCATTGGCAATTCTTGCAATATTTGCATGGGTGGGAGGCTTGTGAAATAGGAGACTTGTGTCCTGGAAACCAGGTATGACACCCTAGGTTCTCTAACATGAATCTAGGGATCTATGCATAAGTAGAATCCCATCAAAAACATGAATGGACTACATGAATCTTCATGATGACTCTTTAGGTCATAGTTTAGGCATCTAAAAATTAATTTTCTTTATTCTAAGTGAGACAGTCTTCATTGCCTTTATAGTCATCAGAGAGAAATAAGCATGTCCAGAAACCAATTTTTATCTTGTTTAATGAATTGTGTTAATTGCTCTTGTTGGTTACCTGTTCTTTCTCATTGAATATAGGAGTCAAAAGGGGCTATCTTAGACAACTAATCTTTGGACATCTCTAGAAAGTAATCTAAACACAGGTTTCTAAAGTAATTTCAAATGAGATAATATATCTGACACCTTTATGGAGCTGTCAAAAATGACCTACAGAGTACCATTGATCTTTTGGAGTAGAATCTGGAAGCTGGGTGAGATAAGGTATGGTATGTGAAATAGCACTAGGTGGATATTTAGGCAACTGAATCCCACATTGAGGAGATGTTCAGCTTCAAATTAAAGCACCACATTTAAGTATTTATACAAAGGGATCTGCATGTGATCACAGATACCTGAACCATCTTGACAGTCAATGGAGAGCTAATCATTCTGGTCACTGAAACCCAGAGTGCAATTCAGCTTGCTCTGATTTGGGCAGCTCAAGTGAAATTTGGTAGCTTAAACAAGTCTTTAATAACATTTTAATGTATCAGATATCCCTCACAATCCCTACCATGACTTTTATTATACTTGAAAGGAGAAACCATAAGTTCACACCCTGAGCTGATACAGTCAGACATGGCAGCAAATTCTCCTTTGCCAGGAGGATTTCCAAATTTGAAGGTGCAATTGCAACTTGGATTTGTAAGTCTTTGTGTAGTCTGAGTGTAACACAGAAACTAGCTCTCATCAGAAGGTTTCTGTATTTTTTGATGATGAAATTATCCAAATGTGGGTGCCTCATTATTCAGTACCATGTATAACTAACTTTACTCAGTTACTTCATTGAAATCTCCCAAAATATATGTTCCCATTAGCCAGTTAGTTGCTGTGATGTTACAGACATCCTTATGAGGATATATTATTGCTTTTTTTTTTTTTTTCTGGGATATTTATATATCCAGAATCACTCTGAATATGAAAAGTTTTAAATTATGAATATGAATTAGCTTATGGCTATGCAGTTTGGATTCATCCCACCTTCACATTTTCTCAGTTTGATTGCTGGGCTGATGACAGTTTATTTATCTAAATGCTTACACACTAGCAACTTAATCTTTTCCTATTTTAAGGAAAGGTAACATAGAAAATAAGTTACTCTGCTATTGCCTACCATGATGCTTGTCCCAGGTTTGCCATGTGAAACCGCACAAGGCAGGACCTTTATCCATTGTATGCATACAATTTCATTTTCAATATCTTTGTAGTCTGCAAGGGATTTTAAAGCTGATTCAAGAAGTTTAAGAAACTGAGGTCTACCTGTAGAGGTAGTAAAATCCCACTCCTAATTAACGTATGAGGTCCGTGAAGGCTTAAATTGCAGCTAGTGACATTTAGGACAGGTAAAAGCAGTAAGGGCGTTCGATTGTAGAAATATATTAACTAAGGCAGGTTGTGGAAATTCTATCATGCAAGGCTTTAACAAAAGGTTAGACAAAGGTTTGTGTGGAGTACTTCAGCTATAGATTACTCTCTTTTTTGGCAAGGAGGTGGATTAAATCACTCTTCAGTATCTTTTCTAATCTTATTTTTTTTCAGTCTATATGAAAGAAATTGCTTATTTAACTTCCCTAAGTGAAGGCTGTCAATTAATTTAGAAATAAGAAACAAAATATAGAGATTTTAGACTTAGAAGATCAGTAAAAGGTATAACAAGCTGTAACTTTATCCTACAAGTGTGATTACACACAGAACATAAAAAAATATGATCAGTGTTACTCCTGAACTGAGGTTTGGGATGATGGTTTTAAAATTTTAGCACTGATCACAGGAAAGCAGAAGAATCTGCAATCAATAATAAAATTCTATATGAGCACAAGCACACTGTGAATATGTCCAACAGTATTCAGTGGCTTTTACATAAGTAGCCAATACAACTCTTCTCAAAGTCCATGATGCTGTATAAACCAGATTCTGCTGTCCTTACTATCACAGTTAAGAACCACATGTACTCTATGCCATAAATCCTATGGACACGAAATGACTTCTTGTGAGTATGAGCAAGGCCAGCTGGATATATGCTGTAGTATCTTACTCTGGCTCTTTTAAAGAGACAATTAACACTTATTACATCAATCATTTACAGATAACTAAATCTGAATTTGTGTTCCTGAAAATTAACAATGATTCTTCTTTGCAAGAAAGGGACAATCTGTGAATTCTCTCCACTATACACAACTGAGGTAGAGTTATACCACCTAAGCATCTACCCTCTGGTAATCCCTGCTATCAAAGTGAATTGGAAAGTTCAAGTCCCATTTTAGACAATAATGATTCTACTGGGAAAGTGAAATTACAAAGGAATAAGGTTTTCTTGAGAAAACTCTGGCTCTAACATTGGAAACTTTATTCTGTGTCAAGAGTGAGAATATAACTATGGAGGAAAAAAGATTCTGAACTGTTTAATGTCATTTAATTCACACTAGGCGATTACATAATTAATAGCATATGCATTGATATATGCATTGACATCATTCAGCTATAGTGGTCAATACACACCAAGGTTAGATTATTCTGTTCTTCAGATGATAAAGCTATGGATATTGCTGTGATATTGCTAAGTAGAATGATTTTTCTTAAAGACATACTCAATATTATGACTGTGTTAATAAAAAAGGCAAAAGAAGTATCTGATGGGAATAGTAATAGCTTCTGAGTTACTGTTCCAAGTATGAACTCAGAAAAAAAATGAGAATCTAATATGAAATGCACATTAAGAGCCATACCAGCAATAATATACAATTTAAAAAACCTATGTTCCCATACTCCTTCACTTACTCTTTTAAAGTCTTTCCCTTGCCAATCAGTATTACTGTGGTTTTATTTAGATTGCACTTCAGCTAATTCACACCATGCATGTAATTTTATCACATCTGTCAAGCACTGTAAAGCACAGAAATTTATATATATATATGAGCTTAATGAAAAGCAGATGGAAACTGTATGATATTTTAAATATTATTAATATTTCTAGCAAAATAGCTCTCTTTTTCTTTTTTCCTTTCTGTTTTGATAGACCTGTCTGTCTGTCTGCCTATCTGCCTTTCGCAGGTCTATCTGCTCATTCTCTAGGAAGGTGCTTGTATGAGCATGGTAGCCATAGGATTAACAGGGTAGGTGACAGACTGGCAATCTGCAAAGCTATGCATACCAGTATATACCTAACTGGGAAATAACTGCACATAAACACCAGGAGCAAGGAACAAAGAGAGAGGAGAATCCCTCAGCCATTTATTTAAGGCTTCACTGTCACTTCATAGCTAATGGTTTCAGTGGTTGCTGTCAAATGTAAAAATTTCAGCTAGGACTGTCCACTTTCTCTTCAGGAATGATGCTATGAAATGTAGGTTATGGTTCACTTTTCATCACTAAGGTACCTTGCTGCACCTGCTGTACAAGTGGAATAAAAATTTGTAGTTAAAGTGGAAGTATTCTCTCTTAACTCGTCTATTTTGTGACTCATCTTCCAAAACACATACCAGTTACCACAAAAAAGGGTTTTTTCCTTGTGCTTTACAGAAATTTTATTTTATATGGATTTAGAAGCGACAATTCAAAGCTCTAAATTTTGTCTCTAAGTTCAACCGAGTGGAAAGATATTTTAGTTTCTCTGAAACAATTGATTTCACAGAATCAACTACTATTTTCTGGTATCTTCACAAATGAATTTCCTCCTCAGAGATGATAAGATTTGTGTGGCTTCCAAGTGCATTCATGTTGCAAGGATAAAGGCTTCTCTTAGCACCTATTATGACTCAGTGTTGAATTTCTGTAACCCAGTGTAACCCTCACACCTTTTTGCAGTGGTAGATGAGCAGCAGAGAAATGGTGGATTTGAACATCTTTACCCCAAGAAGTTTCATTTTATCTTAGCTCATCACAACAAGCTCCTCTGAGGTGAAAATGTAGTAAAATATATGTCTGAACAAAACCATGGAGCAGTCACCTAATTCATTTTGAGAGAGCCCTCAATCTTCCTGTCAGCCTAGTCTTCTGAGAAGAATTCTTTCCCCTAGAATAATTATAATCAATAATCTTATATGCTAGTGATATAACTTCTGCACCATTGTTTACCTGTCTGCCTTTGGGACTGGAACCATATTGTGCTCAGACTGCTGAAATTTTGTAAAATGTCACTATTTGACAGTTTAGCCATCTGCCCTCATCCAGATGCTACCATTCTCCTAGAATGATCTGTCACTGAACGAATGCAAAAAGCACGTCAGTCTCTAGAACTCATTTACTGTGAAGCAGTGTATGCTAGTGTTTGCTAGCTCAGCCTTTTCCTCCAAAATGTGCATATTCATTGCTCTTCTGAATATTTTGTCTAAAAAGCTATTAGGAACATTTTTTATTTTTTTAAATTCATGCGAGAGTTTGCAATTTTTGATCCAATAATTCCAGTGTTTCTGCAGAAATGCTGCTGTGCCATCTCCTTTAGATGAATGCCACCCTTTTCATCCAGTCCCAAACTGTGAGAAAATATCAGTGGTTACTTTACAGAAGATCAAGAAAAGATCTAGAGAAGATGAGTACTTTCTGCAGTATTTCAGAGCTTTTCTTATTTCTTAAACATCCTCAGTTTTTATCTAGTTGTAAGAACACTGGCAGTTCCTTTGGGACATTTTTTTCACTTAAGTGGGATGCTTGGTCATGTCTTTGAAACCTTTTTGGCTTTTACCTTTCTTTCTTCCATATACTTTGTGGTCCTAGGTAATTTCTTTTCCAGGAAAAAAAAAAAAAAAAAAGAATCTGTACAAAAGTACAAAAGTATTTTATAAAAAAAAAAAACAAAACAAAAAACCTCCCAAAAATCACCTATGTATTTGATCAACCTTCTTTAAGAAAAAAGAATCCTTTTGAGGTGGATGAGGCATGCAGCTTTGAGAGGTAACAGCGGCCTTTCAACAGAGAGAAAAACATAGCTGTATAGGGGATAAAGGATAGAGAAACTTACTTATTTCCTCTATTCAGATAGAGCTTCTTAATACACAGCAGCAATCTGCAGGCTATGTGGAGGGTCACAGAGGCTATGAACAGAAGATATTTTTATGATTTAGGCTTGTATGTCAATAAATAATTGCCTTAAAGTTGTGACTTGCAGGCAAAAGGATATAACTAATGATCTCAGGAAAAAAAAATTCTTCAACTTTAATCATGAACATAGGGGAAAGGATAAATCTCAATTTAATGTACTGTACTTAACTGGTGTTATCATTCACCAATGGGGGAGAGGCTTGAATTGTTGGAGGCTGATGAGATCGTCTCTATGCCTAGGTACTTCAGTATTTCTCAGCACCATAGTGCACAAGTACCTCTCAACTATTCGGAAATAAAAATCATAGCTATGTTTTTTCTGCCACCTAAGGTTTTAAAAAAGATAACTTAGGCATTATGAGAGGAGGAGTTATATGTGTCTGAGTAGGTGGCACTAATGTGTGCAAAAACTACTGTACTCTCTCCTCCAGAAATCAATGAATTATTGTTTACTTCCCATGAAAGAAGAACTACAGAAGAATGAACAAAAGATATGTAAAAAAATGAGGAACTTCTAGCTGAGGAAAGAGAAGGATTAAAGTACATTTTACCAGCAACAAAGTTAATTGAGATATACAGAGGGTGAGAGTTCACATGATCAGTTTTAGTCAGTGGACATTCTGGTGCTTATCCTAGCAATAGGAGAAGATAATAAAAATAAAATAAGGTATCTGTATGAGACAGAGGAAGTTATCACTAGAGGGAGAGGTACACTGAATATATCCTTTAAACAAATAAATAAAAAATAGATTTTTTTTTTTCTGTTAGCATTGCACTAACATTATGGTGCACTGAAAAAGATAAGTTTTAGTCATGGACCTGTTGGCTGGCAAGTTGCCCACATGGAAACAAGTGATGAACTTACCCTGTTTTGTTTCTCCAACTGTTTGTTGGAGAACTAAAATATAGCTCATTTTCATAATCTTCTACCATGCTATTTTCTTAAATATTTAATAGTATTAATTGCTTTCTCATTCACTAGTATATATTCACCTTGAGAAAAATCTCAAAAGCAGAAAACAAAAGATTTCTGGTATATGGAATGAGCATAAACTGAAACAGAGTGAGCCTTCGTCTTTTTTTTAATCTCTTCATGTCTCCTCATACTTCTTTCTGGCACCTCATACCTTTACTATTTGTGTAAACATCACAATGACTGTGTTACACGATGCATAATGCTGACTCTTGGGTTAGAGGCTATCTCTCAGGCTCTGGATCTGAAAGATAGAGAGGTCCAAAACTAAAACCCGAAAAATGGGTCATCATTCTTAAACTTGTATCAATTAGCATATATTTGATACTAATGCTAAAACCGATCCACATGTCCTTTTATTGAGTTCAGACATACTATATATACATGTGAAGTTATATGTACTGACTTAATTGTAGGTTTGGGTGAGCTTGAAGAAATGGAATCTATAACTTGGTAGGGAAAAAAGAAGAAAAAAGCAACTGCCACAGACTCACAGAGAAAACCTTCTTAACATCAATACACTGCACTACTAGTGCTGTAGATTGCCACTAAATTAGAACAATACTGAAAACTTAAATTAGCAAGAATGAAGCTTTTCCTTAGGCACCTTCTTTTTGCCTGGCAGACTCAGTAAATGAGGATGACACCTAAGGTTTCCGTAAGCTCTCTCTTGACCCTATACCTCTCTGTCCATGGACAACAGCTATACTTGGCTTCTTTCCTCCACAGCAGTGTTTGACTTCCATTGGGTAGTCTCCAGCATAAAGAACTGAAGGTCCGAAGGCACTTGGCTTCAGTTACCCATTCTGCACTGAGCTACTTTTTTGACTATAATGGGTCAAAATAATCCTTGTCCATACAGGACACTTTCACCTTTTTACTTCTGTAGGTGAAGTACTTATTTTAAAGAAGTAACTGCATGACTTACATGGCAGGTGGCAGAAATGCAACAGAAATAATGACATGAGGAGTAGGCAGAAGCTGAGGATACTGCTGAGCTGCATTATACATGATAGTACTGATGTCTTTGCTTTGTTACAGAGTATCAGGCTCCATAAGCCTCATCACATAAATGGGTTGTGAGATGCCTGTGAGAAAAAACGCAGCTGGGAGGCAGCACAAAGGAGGAGGAAAAGGAGTGTAACTGTCTAGCTGTGCAGAAATAACTGTGGTATATGGATAAAATTTAATGTTAAAAGCTTAAACTTGAGAAGAAACTTCTTTACAGTAAGGGTGACAGAGCACTGGAACAGGCTACCCAGGGAGGTTGTGGAGTCTCCTTCTCTGGAGACATTCAAAATCCACCTGGACGCCTTCCTGTGTGATCTCATTTAGGTGTTCCTGTTCCGGCAGGGGGATTGGACTAGATGATCTTTCGAGGTCCTTTCCAATCCCTAACAGTCTGTGATTCTGTGATTTTCACGATGCTAACAAACAAGAGCAGCCTGTTAATTATGAGTACCCATGCTAGACAGAGTTTGTATTTCATGCTTCCCTTTTTTGAGCAATGGTCCTTGTGATGGTTTCACACCTTTGGCTTGCAGCCAAACACAATTGCTCTCTCACTCTTCTCCTCCTCCCCAAGCGAGTAAGGCAGAGAATTGAAAGGATAAAAGAAAATTCATGGATTAAGATAAAAACCATTTACTAATTGAAATAAAATAATAATAATAACAGAATATGCAAATGAGTGATGCACAGTGCAATTGTTCACCACCTGTCTACTGATGCCCAACCTGTCCCAAGCTAGCAATCCCAGAGCAGAGAGAGAGAGTCCCAAAACTAAAACCACAATCCCAGAAGAGTGAACCTGAGCGATCCCTGAGAGAATATCCCTGTTTACTGGTCAACCCTGGATAATATACTGAACATGATGTAATATGGTATGGAATACCCTATTGGCATATCCAAATGTCAATTTTGAGTTTTACTAATTACTATGCTTCTCCCCTCCTAGTCCTTTACACTTGCAAACTACCCAAACACAATGACGTTGGGCTCCAGTAGCAACTAATAACATTAGTACCTCATCAACATTGTTCTCATAACAAATCCTGTACTGAAACCAAAACACAGCTATTCTAGCTACTAAGAATAAAATTAACTCTATCCTATCAAATCTTTTCTTTCCCCACCTTTCATCACCCACCATCCTGTCCTCCATTGCTTCCTACTCATAGTGTCAGTAGTGCCATCAGCAGGCTTCCCACAGTCATCTGTGTTTTTATTCTTGTTCAGTTTTTTATTTATTACTTTATTGTATCTCCTTGATTTGGTGGGCTTTTTTCTGTATTGTGACCTCTTTGTCTACCTTTTCATATCTTGAACCCCTTTTCTAACTTGTACCAAAGTGGTTTCAATTTTTATTGGGACTTGGCTGTCTCTGTCCTTAGGTGATAATTTCCCTGCTATTGACATAAGATTTACCATTGATTCTAGGCTATCTCAGGGAGCTGCAGACTTTTGAGGTCACAGCTTTGTTATTTCTCAGTTGTAGTATGCCCACCTTTCAGGCTTCAATCTGTTCCTATTGAACAAAACATTAGACTGGGGATCTGTACTGATGTGGACAGATATTGGATTAATATCATGAACCGACAGTTTTAACACTTCAGGGAAAACGTAGCCATAGTAGTCCAAACTCACTTTTAAATCTGATTGATAATAACATGGTAGTTCCATTTAATGAAGAATTCAATGTGTAATGAGAACATAGTTCTACAAAGAGCAGCAAGGAGATACAGAGCTCAATGGATTAAGTCAGCTATATCTTTCCTTGTGTACAGTGGGGAATATGTACCCTCCTATAGCAAGATGGTTTTATTGAAGAGTAGGGGAAAATTATATTAAATTTTTCTTTAATTTATTAAGTGTCTTTCTCCAGGAAAATGAAACCTTCTTCTCAGTTGTGGAGTTTCAAATAAATTAGTAGAAACACACAGATAAAATTGGGTGAAAAAATGAAAATATGTTGTTTAAAATATATAACAACTTTCCAACTCCAATGCCTGCCCTTGGTATAGAAAAATGACAATATTTACAGGGTGGAAAAAAAGAGGATCCCTTAAAGTTATTTCCTCACTTTCCACATTTTCAGCCCTAATTAATACTAGTCCTCCAGCCATCAATTTATTTCCTTAAAGTCAGTTGCAAAGCCCTGCTTGGGGTCCATTACGCAGCTAACAATAGCCAGAGCCTCTGAATAGTTCAGAGGCTTCTGGTCACACTTTTTCTCCTGGAAAATTCTTCTTCCTTGCACTATGAAAGGTAATGTGAACCTAATCCAGCAGCTCTATGTGTGTTTTCAGGCAGAGGTGTTTCTCCTAGATGTTTTCTATTCAATTCATTCCACCTTTTACTGCCTGAATGGTGGAAAAATAAAATCTGCTGAACTAAAAACCCTGGAAGTTGCTGGTTTGGGCTACTAGATGTGGTTGGGATCTTCTGTAGTCCCTAGGCTTTACAAGCCTGGGATTTTCATGCTAGTTTCTAAAATGATGCTATGCTATGTAATATAGCACAATATTAATCTTGCAAATGCTGTTTTTTCCAGCCAAAGATGTGTTTGAAAGCTGACATTTTTGGTTAAGTTTTCCTTAAACAGTAGTATTCTCTCCTCTTCTGGGGGAAGGTCATACTGCACAACAAAAAGTCTTATCTGTGGTCAGCTTTGCCTTGGCAAATGCAATTGACCTTCTTTGGGAGGCGAAAATTGCCTTCTGTTTCAGCTAGGGTTGGGTGTGTTGGATTTGTGTGTGTGTGTTGGGGGGCCCATTTTTGGTAGTGGGGAAAGGGGCTACCCTTTGCGAAGCTCCTCTGGCTCCAAGGTATACTCCCAGCCCAGGCTGAGATAATTAGCAACAGAGAAATACCTCTGTGAATCCATATTTGTGAGGGGAAGGACTGTCTTGAAAAGAAGCAGGTGGAGAGAACCTGGAGGAGACGCCATTGACCTGAAGAAAAGGCAGCTGTTGGCCTGAAGAAAAGGCAACCGTCGGCCTAAACAAAGAGAGAGCTTGATTGCCAGGAGGAAGGAGGAGGAAGGTGGGATACAGAGAACCTCAGACACCCAGTTCAATGCGCATGAAGTGGGAGAAGGTAAATGAGGTCCCTGCAGCCCATGGAAGTTCAATGGCAGAGCAGATACAGACATATAGGCTATTGAGGACTCCATGCTGGAGCAGAAAGCCAAACCTGAGGGCCAGTGTGTCAGAATTGAGACCCCTGAGATGCTCAATGCCAGAGCAGGGGCTGACCCCCATGCTCTGGCATTGGGGGGAAAAGGAGATGTGCTGGACCGGAGGCCTATCTCCCGTCTGTGGACATCCCCATGCCAGAGTAGGGAGCTGTGCCCGAACAGGTCCATGACTGCATGGGAAGTCCACATTGAAACACTTTGTTCCTGGACTCTATTTTTGTTGCCAGTGGGAAGGATTTCATGCCAGGAAGAGCTGCAAAGATGAACTGACTGCAACCCTTATTCCCTGTCTCTTGTGCTGCTGGTGGGGAGAGAAATCAGCAGCAAAGTAATTTGAGAAGGGATGGGTGGGAGAAAGGTGTTTTAAAGATGAGGTTGCTATGTCTCACTGTGCTATTTGCTTGACTGGTAAGTAATCAAATTCATTTTTCTTCCCCAAGTTGAGTCTGTTTTGCCCGTGACTATAACTGGTGAGTGAGCCATCCCTGTCCTCATTCTAATCCATGCCCCCTTTGTTGTGATTCCCTTTCCATCTCACCGGGTGGGGGAGTGAGTGCAGGACTGCATGGTTTTACCTGTGGGTGAAACCACCACATTGGGTTAAACTGTTCAAACTTTCAACAAAACAATGCCTTTCTTCCTTGCCGTTTGTAAAACGGACTTTTATCCTTTGTCCCTACTTGTTGGGCAAATGTATGGCCAGTGGGAAAAATAGCACTTTAATATCTTTTAGTATCTCTTTCAGTCAGTTACTATGGCCTATCTAACTACATTTGTCTGTCCTTAGCTGGGAAGGAGGGGAGGACCTCAGTATATCCTGGCATTTGGCAATCTGCCTACTGTTCGGTACATTTCAGTTCAATTGCTGCTTCCTCTTACTTTCTAATAATAAACTAATTTTAACCAAGTCTTGCTTGAACACATTGTAGCTGGCCCTAGATACCAATTTTAAACCCTAAGGATTACTTTAAGGAGATTGATACAAGAAAGAATGTTCCAAGTCACTCTAGAAATGTACTAGCAAGTTAAGGAGTCGTGAAACATGCCTAGTTGAAATGGGGACTTGGTCTGAAAGCATTTTGTTCTGTGTTTTGAGTCAGGGCTCTTCTGATTTCAAGGGATGATGAGTGAGAGAAAAAAAAAAAAGGTATTTTGCCTTTCTTAAACCACTTAGGGAAAAAATGTAGGCTGTGTCTTTCAACACTTGCAAAGTGAAAACATTGCACCTGACTGCACCTTATAGAACTGACATTTGTAGTTTATTTGGCTGCTGCTACTGTTGCTTGTGTCACTATTCTCTTCTTCAATCGCTTTTTCTGTTCTTTGCATGATGTTAGTGAACATAGTGTTCTTATGTTTCTGCATTACAGCTATCTTCTTTCACCTGTGAGAAGATCTTTAATTTACTGATTCAATTTTCAATATGTGCCATGCAATTACATACTGAGAAATAGTGGAAAAAGGTACCATAACCTTGTGGCAGTGCTTTCTCAGTAGAATACTCTGAATTTTGTTGTTAGAGCTTTTGTTGTTGGTTTAGTTTTGCTTTTTTTTAATTGTTGTTGTTTTCTTATTATGCCACACTTCTGTTCCCTGCTAAATCACAAAGTAAGAAAGTGACCCCTGTATATAGCAAGAATGACTTTGAATATTTTTTGGCAATTCCAGAAAGACCTGTTGGAAACATAGGCAAGGTATTCAAAAGCATGAAAGCAAAATCAAATTTTAAGGTGAATTTATCAAGTCTTCTCTGAAAACATCCATTCATCTGTTTTCTCACCAGAGAAAGAAAATAACTGATTTTTCATTACATGGATACTGAAAAAGAAACACATAAATGTATTAGTCAGTGTAATAGTTTCACTGGGCTAGCCCTTGGCTAGCAGCCAACACAGCCATTGACCCACTTCCCCCCACTTCCCCCCACCCCCAGGGAATAGGGGAGAGGATTGGGGACAAGGATTAGGAGGCTTGTAGATTGAGATAAAAACAGTTTAATAATAGAAATAAACGAAAACTTAACCCCCCAAACCCCCTAAACAACCAATATTAAAATAGTAGTGATAATGACAGCAGTAATAAGATATGCAAATGAGTGATTACCCAGTGCAACTGCTTACCACCCACTGATAAACCCAGCCAGTTCCCGGATAATGATCCCGGAGAAACAACAATCCCAAACCAGAAGAGTGAGAGCCCAAGAGAAAACCCCTGCAAATCCACACCCCCTTTCCGGTCAGCCCCGGATAATATACTAAACATGATGGGATATGATATGGAATATTTCATTGGCACCTCCAAATGCCATTTTTGAGCCTTGCTATTCACTACGCTTCTCTCTCCCAGTCCTAATGCAGCTGTGAACAGCCAAACATGATGGTCTTGAGCTCCAACAGCAACTAATAACATTAGTACTTTTATCAATGATGTTCTCAAAGCAAGTCTGAACTGAAACCAAAACATGGTTCTTCTAACTACTGAGAAGAAAATTAACTCTATCCTAGCCAAACCAGGACAGTCAGATTCACATTTTCTTTGCAGGACATATTACTATAACTTCACAGGACATATAGTTTTAACATTACTTTAACATTACTTTAACTCCTGTTCTTTCAAAAAAACCCATCTTAAGGACTTTCAGAAATGCAGGCTTTTATTAAGTGATATCTTGTGGTGTAATTTGTGAAAATAAAAGCTTGGTCCACTATAAAAATAACTGGTATTACTAAAGTAAACTGAGTATATATGAACATGAATATGCATATTGCTTTATGTCCATGATTCTCAGAGTTTTCACACCCATGCACACATTTTTGATATTCAGAGGTGCAGTGGATATTTGCATGTATACTTTAAGTAAATACCACCACACAGTAACAGGATCCAAATTTCAGAAAATGCATATGTTATTTAGTACTTTAGCAGAATGTTCTCAGATAGTGATATCCTGACCTTTATTGCCCTGACCTTATATGCCCAAAGATGTAGTTGCTTTGTGTAGAGGTTGCTCTACAATTGACTTCTCCTCCCCCCAGCTTCTTTTTTTAAGAAATATTCCAAGTACTCTTAACTGTTAAAGTGCATTAGGAATAATTTGCTTGTTGATTCAATTTTGTGGCTACTGCTTGTTCGGTTTTCTTTCTAAAATGCTCTGCTATGTCCAGTACTGTTAGTCCAATAATATTTTCCAACAGGATAATATATCTTAGGAGTTTTAAAAGGCAACTAAACATTGTGAAAAGTTCATTCAAAGCTGTGAGTTTGTACATCAATATACTGTCTGTGTTTTAACATTTATAAAACTATGAAGCATCACTAGTAGAAAATTAAATGAAACCTGTGCCTATAGTTTAAGAGCAGTTGCAGACAGAACAGCATTTTAACATCAGCACCTCTGACCTCTACCAGAAGTGAGACAAAATGCAGAAACAATGGCATACACTAAAAAATGGCTTGATTGCTGTGCAGACTTTGTCAGTATACCAGAAAAAAATCCTGTATCCAAAAAAAAACAGTGGGATATTATATGGAGCAGGAGGGGATTCATTAGCAGTTATTTATACCCTCACTCAAAATGAAAACCCAGGCTGGACTTGATTCAGCCAAGTACTGAGCACTTAGCTGCAAATACACCAGAGAAAACAATCAGGTTGGGTTTGAAAGGCAATGTCAAGAAATTATTTTACTATGGTATTACACCTGCTTACGACTGTGTAGTCACAAGCACAGTGCATAAACCTATTGTTTCCTGGCATAAGTCCAGTATCATGAGAGGAGAAGCCCATTTTCTCAATTTTGGAGTAATTTTATAAATTCTGAAAACACTAGTTTATTGCAGCAGATTAGTTTAAAAAATGTCAGAAAATCTAGAAGTCTTTAGCAGTCATAATCTTGCAAGCATGGTTATTCCCTGTCTATATGCTTAATCAGTTCTAACTAGATAGACTACAGTGTATAATACTCATGAGTACAGAAAATATTGAATGCCTTATGATATCGAGTCTACAGTATTTGTACTTCACATTATAAGCACAGTCTTTAAAAACATCTGGATTTCTAAAGGTTCAGTGTTACTCATGAATTAATATACATATTCAAAAGTGGTTTAGGTGCCAAAACCTAAATATGTAACAGAAACTTAATGAATTCAAAAGCTTAGCTTGCGGATATTTGAGTTCCCATTCAAACCATAGTGCTCTATAAGGCACAGAGAGAAATAAGTACCTAAAGCTGGTTGTCACATCCTTCTGTGCACTGAAAAGACAGCTACTGGAGAGAATTGCCTTGGCCAGCCCAGTCTGTGAAACCTGCTGAGGTTAAGGAGAGGCTTCCAGGTAACAATAGACCATCAACCCTTTGCCTCTTCTTCATCAGTGCAGACTTAGTAGCATGACTTCCTCTAGACATACTTTCTCTTCAGGAGTCTCTCGTTCTTGTCCCAAAGATGCACATATGTGAGATGTGTGGAGTTATGTCCATTTCTAGGAACAGCGACATACTTGTGGACATGTAAGCCCTTTGGTACACTTAGTACTGCTCAGTTCAGGCAATGGTTTTTAGCAATCCACTGGTGCCTATGTGGCAGCAATATGTGTCTTAAACCCTTTCTAGGGCACCTATACCTGCAGACTGGAATTAATTTCACCCAGCTTGCATATTTACATGGTTAATTGTGTCAGCCCAAGCTGATAACCCTAGTATCCATTTTTTGGTCAATAAACAGGCATATGCAGAGAGGGCAAATACTCTCACTCTAGGAGATAGGTAGGACAAGCTGCTCTCTGGAGGTGTTTTATTGACTGAAGTGACTGGCCGAGGTTCTAAACATGAACTTATACACATCAAAAGCTAAGAACCACCTGGAGGAAATTAAGTCTCCTTGAAGTCAGTGGGACTTGGTTTCTGATAGTGAAATCTCAATCCAAATCAAAATCGAAGTCTGAAGGAAAAAAGCCTATTGACATTACTGAGGCCAGGTGTTGAGTCTAAGAGCCCAGTGATATGCCTGCAGCACAGACAAAGGCACAGATACAGATCACATCAGTGCAACTTACTTGTTTTACCAGCAGCAGTGTGTTGGCAGGAGCCTGGAGCTTACTGTGGGCTGCAAAATCCTCCTGTAAGGCTGGGGTAAATATTAGATGTTAGCCTGCCCTGAACTCTGTACTACTTTAGCAAGGCCAGCTAACTGAAGGAAATAAATAGACGTCAATCCCCTTACAGACTGCCCTTCCCACGCATTTCTAAGAGCAACAAACTTTCCATTCCTGGGAAAATAGACAAGAGATAGTGTGTCCCTATTTTGTAAAAGTTTTGTGGTATTTGATTTATCAGTTTAAGCAAAGTGCTACAGAACCTGTAGATACACGGGAAGAGAAGCACTGTTTTGTTTTTTTTTCAAAGGGCTAGCTTTGTAGGGGATGCAAATCTATGTGCATTGATTGACACCTAGGGTCTCAAAGACCTCACAGGCTATAGTATCCCTTCTGATAGAAGGTCACAGAGAAGAGATCTTTAATGCAGTTTTAAAATTGCCTGGAGTCCAGAGGCATCTTTGATTTTCCACCATTCTGAATCTGATGTGGCCAATGCACTAATTGCTCTGATCCTCTGTGAAGGGTAACACTCACGTATCCATGTCGATGTTTCTGGATCATTAGCTGACATTGACATTTCTAGGCTTTGGATATTAATAAAATTAAAGACCTTTAACATTAGCTCAGTCCTTTTTTTCTCTTGAGGACACTGGGATATTTACTCAATAAGTCCCTTCTGGCAGGTTCCTGTGATCTTTGATCCCTTCTCTCTCCAATGGCATCTCTGTCCATAGTCTTTGACTGGTGTATGCATTTCTGCCTCTCTGTGTGGGGTTTGTGTGGCAGGCATTTAGTAGCAGGGGGGCTACAGGGGTGGTTCCAGTGAGAAGCTGTGAGAAGCTTCTCTGTCTCCAAGATGGACCTGTCTCTGGGCAAGGTCAAGCCAATCTGTGATAGTGGTAGCACCTCTGTGGTAACTGCAGCCCATTAGGAAGTTCACGGAGGGCTGTCTTCCATGGGAGGGATCCTACACTGGAGCGGGGAAGAGTGTGAGGAGTCCTTCCCCTGGGGAGGAAGGAGGAGCAGAGACAACGAATGATGACCTGACTGCAACCCCAACTCCCTGTCCCTCTGTGGAGGGACTCGGAACAGGGAGGAAGTAGAGAAATTGGAGTGAAGTTGAGCCCAGGAAGAAGGGAGGGGTGGGTGGAAGGTGTTTTAAGATTTGGTTTTATTTCTCATTTTCCTACTCTGATTTAATTGGTAACAAATCAAATTGATTTTTTCTCCAAGTCAAGTCTGTTTTGCCTATGATCATAACTGGTGAGTGATCCCTCCCTGCCTTGTCTCAACCCACGAGACTTCCATTATATTTTCTCCTCATCTGCCCAGGGTGGGGGGAGAAGTGAGCAAGTGGCCATGTGGTCCTAGATGCCAGCTAGGCCTAAACAACACTCTTATTTTGGGTCTTTATTAGTAGTTATACATTTACTTAGGACTGTTTCATGCTTCTTTGCTATCAAATGAATAACTTACTGGGATTCTGGGATCTCAACTGAAACCCTCAGTTTTCTAAAGATTCAGAACTACACTGTTGCTTTGTAGGCATCTTAAAAAGATTAAAAAGAACTCCAGTCATTTTAATCTTAATGCTGGACAAGTAGAAGCTGTTCTAATACGTATTTTAGGCTGTCTTGCCTGCTCAGCACTTGTCAGGTGACATTACCATAGGAATAGGTGGAAGCTGCTGTGCATACAATCTCTGTGACATCCACGTGTGTCCCAAAGTACAATGGAAAAAAATAAAATAAAATAGTTTTCAATTTTAACTTAAACAATGTTTCTGGCTTTACTTGGTCTATTTTTTAAAATATTGAA
Organism: Antrostomus carolinensis; assembly: GCF_000700745.2. Classification (NCBI taxonomy): domain Eukaryota; kingdom Metazoa; phylum Chordata; class Aves; order Caprimulgiformes; family Caprimulgidae; genus Antrostomus; species Antrostomus carolinensis. Next base: position 19,091 of record NW_010329404.1, on the reverse strand, counting down.
GAGGTCTGGGGTTTTTTTTAGCTCAGAAAAAACAAAGTTTCATTTGTTTGCACTACTAACTCTGAGAAAATCAAAGTAGTACTCTGAGAAAAAAAAAAAAAAGAGAAGAGAATATAACTTGCAGATCTTCCCATCATTTATATTACTTGAGTCAAAAATGTAGGCAATTATTCAATCTATAGATCCTCTGTCATCATGATGACAGAAAACCCTTTTCCATCACTTACATTTGACCAAAAGGTTGCAACATTTTCTTTCCGATATGAAATGAACCACACATGAGTTCGTCATTTTGCAAGTAGATTAGTGTAGAGAGCTCTTCTTTATGGCAAGTTATTATAACAATTTGCTACAGCAATTTGCTATAATGCTATTGTAGCATAACAGAGACAGTAGAGAGGTGTGTAGCTCTCACTGTGTAGAACTGTTTGTCCATCAAGTAGCAAGAAGTTCTGATAGAGGTGCTACCAAGGGACTATCTCCAAAATATCTGTTAAGGGAATTGTGACTAAGGATTTGTAGACACAGAAATACCTGATACCTGTCAGAGTTGCTAAAAATATTCTTGTTATTGTCAGGTTGCACAATGGTTTAATTCCCCATGAAAGTCTGGGTGACATATTTGTTACCCAAGTGAATAAAGTGACAAATGCTTCCAGGGCTAGTAATAAATGAATTTGCCCTTCGCACGGTAATCTTTCATGCTAGCTCATATGCCAGTTCTTAAGTCAAACTATTTAAAACACACTTTACCTAGTGTGAATCTGGCAACACACAAGTAAGAAAAATTGATTGCAAGCATTTCTTTTTGACAGAAAAAATTTCTTTTTTCTTCCTTCCACTCATCTAGAAGTCATTTAACAAGTCATGTCATCAGGAATAAGAGCAATTTTATGCAATAGATAAATTTTCTAAATAATAATTAATGCAAAGATAAAATAGTTTATGTATATATATAGTATATGTATTATTTTTAAAGGATATTTTTGTGATTTATATATATATGTATGTGTTTTAACATGTTTGTATGTTTGTCTCATGGCCTTATATTTGAATATAGATACATTTATATTAGCTGAACAAAAACGACTTTACATATATGCTGTAGTAACTCCTGAAACTGATTATTATTTGAAAGTCACTGATCTTTATAGACAAGTCAAAGCTAGGCTTTGTTATAGTGATACCATTGTATGGATTTAAACATCTAAAAGTCATCTGCTTGTTGTCCTGTGGTAGCAGAAATCAATGCCTCTCCCAGCCAGATTCTGTCAGCTAAAGTTCTGGTGTAAGGAATTTAGAATTTAGACAATTCTCTATGCTTTGAAAAATGGAATATCATAATGGAACTAGAGTGCATTATTTGTTAAGTCATTTTGTCAATCACCGGTAAATGGAATGGACTACTCTCAAGAGCTGTACATTGACCTGTTGTCTGTGAGGAACACTGATGGTCTCAATTTAGTTTGAATTGTTTGAACAACAGTGACACCAAAAGAAGAAGAAATTTGATAACATATACTTGGCAAAAGGAGAAGTAGTGATTGTTTTTTTCTGTAATATTTCAGTATTTAAAGATATAATGAAAGCTTGATGAGATTTCCAAAGCCTAAAGCAAATTTGAAAATCCCATTGGGTTATGAAATTACAGTATCTAGTCTACTGATCTGTCTGAGTAGGTCAGATGAATTAGGTCACATATTTTTGCAATCTAGGCTTTTATTTGGATATAGTGTCTTGACTCCAGCTTATCCTCAGTGAAGGGAGAACCTTAGAAATAGTCACTAAACAGAATATTTTTTGTCTCTTGGTACTAAAAAAAGAGAAGTAATATGGGAGGGGAAACAAACAAACCACAATGTCTTCTTAGAATTATTTCTCAAAGTTCACTCCTTTAACAGTCTTTGTGGTCTTAATTTTGAAATTAATTTCATTTTCCTATCAAGCAATCTTTAAGAAATCATTTTAAAGCCCTGACAATAATTCCCCAGTGTCTGGTTGCATGGAAAAGAAACAAGCAAGAAATTGCGCTTCCTACAGAATACCAAATAATTCTATATGACAGTCATGTAATCATAGAATCATAGAATGGTATGGGTTGGAAGGAACCTTAAAGATCATCTAGTTCCAACCCCCCTGCCATCAGCAGGGACACCTTCCACTAGACCAGGTTGCTCAAAGCCTCATCCAACCTGGCCTTGAACTATTCCAGGGAGGGGGCATCTACAACTTCTCTGGGCAACCTGTTCTGGTGGCTCACCACCCTCACACTGAAGAGCTTCTTCCTAATGTGAATAAAGCACTCGGAGTCCTAGGAGGGTACAAATTAAAGCTCACTCAGCCATTATACTGTCTATCTTGATCAAAAAGGTCTAGAGATTCTTAAAAGAAAATCACTATCTTACTTTTTTGTTTCCAATGTCTATGGAAGCAATTCACAATTGAAATATAGTCTTGATGTTTCACTAAAGTGCACATGCAAAGTAAAGCTGTATAAGCACTTCTCTTTAATATTTCACAAACTTGTGAACACTTGTTCCTTACAGGATTACAAAAGACATTGAGAGTCTCTAGGGCATGAACAGTCAGTGTAGCTGCCCAATACTGCCTAATGTCAGGCACCCTATCAGTCCTCACTGACTATTTACAGAATGTGGGTTTCTAATTTCTTATGCTTCTAATTGTCTAAAATTAATAATGTGAATATTCCCTTCTCCTTCCTTTAATCTTCACCTAATTTTTGCTATGATCATGATTAAAAAAAAGAATTAACTAGAAGCACAGTCTTTACATGATTGCATGCGGCATTTCATGTGCAAAATAAATTGTTTTGTGAATTGTAATATATACTATTAAGCACTGCTATTTTAGATGTGCATTGCATAGTATGGAATGTACAGAAGTGCATTTAAAAAATATTTTCCCTTTAGGAAGGTATGCGTCTACTTCAACAAACAGAAAATACATATACTTTCCAATACACTGATTTATCCATCTTGTATATTTACATAAACATTAGAGTTACTGATTGCTCATTCTGTTCCTTTATATAGCTTTATCTTAAAAGAATTAAATTGGTAAAACGATAGGCTTAAGGTACTGCAGGACTGCAAAATAACATCTGTAGGACACGCTCCACTACTTTGAAACTATCTTGAGTTAGATTATTGCCTATCAGTACAGTGCCAAATAACATACTGACTCAGTGAGAAATGCAATGCATGTTCTTAGATCTTGCTTCGGAGGAAATAATAGAAATTATTATAAAGCAGATTTTTTCAACTCCTAGCAGAATCTTACAAACTCTTATTACAGGGAATTCCAACTTCATAGAGGTTCCAGATTTGATGCATTATGTTTCTGAATTCCTATGGTTGCCTTTGTGAAATGGTTAAATATGAAATAACAGAATATCGTGCGGTCATATTTATAATGAATAACACTGGCAAAGCAGCCATGAGCAGCTGCTGTTTTATAAAAGTTATTTTTGATGTATTTGTATTTTTTTTTCTATTTTTGCCTGTTGGATTGTCTGTAACCAACAGAGTGGAAAACAACTCTCTGAAAGCTTAGATTCAGAAAAAGAATCTCTAAGGCTTGTATAAAGTATAAGAACTTGCAAAAAACGTTACTTTACAAAAAATGTTCTAGACTCCTGGAAGATGTTGAAATTCCTAGATTTGTTTTCAGATACTAAACTTTCTGAGAAAATATCTTTTTCATTTAGATGCTCAGCCTATTTTCTGAGTATATAGCATACCAAAATTACACAAACATGTCACTGTTCCTGACTTAGAATGGAATGTTTCTTCAGTCAAGTCAGTATGCTTGCAGCAGCAACCTTCCCTCATACATTTCCTTGTATGTAGGGTTTGTTCTGATCTGTTGTTCTTCAATTTCCATTTTCAACTGTCATTCTATATATAAGAAATTTCTCTGGTAGAATTCTTTGTTGTATTTAAAGATTTTATACTTGTCAGTTTTAATCTTTTCCATCTCTGTTATTTTATGGAATGAGGAGACAGGTATTTTTTTTATTTTAATTTCTTTCATTCTAATCAAAGGATTTGTAAGCTTGTGGTCTCTCACTGTTCAAATTGAAGCTTTTCTTGGTAAAGGTTACAACTAATTTAACTCACAGACACCTGTCTTTGCTGTCAATAACTTTGACACAGAACCTTGGCCCTATAGGAAAATGACTATGTTTGCTTATAAAGCAAAGAACAGTATTTTAGGAAAAAACCACCAAACTCTTCGGAAACTAGTTCATTAAATCTGTACTCATATAGAAAATAACTTTGTCAGTGTCTCCCTCAAAAAATACCTTTTTATACATATTGTATGAGTTGCAGATCAGTAACCCATACTGGTAAACATAAACATCAGGTTTATCTAGTTGTCTGGGATGGAAATTACTAGGAAGCAATTTATTCAAACTATCCTAACATAGTCAGATGAATCTCCTTTTGAAATTACCCCTATCCTGTTTGTTGACTAGTGAGGAAGAAAGGCTAATCCAGTCACCTAGCTTTTCAGTTGTATAAACTAAGAGGAAACGACTCCTAATCAATATGTTTCATGGTGAGAAACAGAAGAAGAAAGAATCATCCTGAGGAATTTGGTCTCTTTAATAATTCTGTTGAAGATATCATTGTACTTATGATCCATAATTACCACAGATTTTTCCAGGAACAAGAAATGAACTGAGAAAGGTTAGTTAATGGGAATAATGCAATTATAAAAAGGACACTGTGTACTAATAAAAAGAGGTGTTATTCTACATATACAAATATTTTTCATTTATCCAAGACACTGATAATGAAAAAGAGATTTGCAGGTTAGTAAAAATGTCATTTACACCCACAGTAAATCTCCCTCATACTTCTACAGCAACGTAAAGGCTCTTAGTGAAAATGAAAAGTAGGTTTTGAAGAGCTTCTCTAATGATTGTGAAGTGAGTCATACTGCATTGCTACTACTGCCATTAACAATGAGAAGTTGGAAGGAACTGTGGCAGTCCAACAGTTTTGTAAATCAGGCTATGAGTAGTGGACACCTGAAAACTGAGGTGAGTGTGTAGATGACACCCTGAAGTAGCAAAGAATATCAATGATAATATGGTATTAGAAGCCTTAATTTCTATCTGCCAGCACTCCTGAGCATCTCTGTATCAGACTGCCCAACTGTTGAAAAAAGACATTGAAAAAATTCTTCCTAATAAATCAGAAACAGACTGAAAGCATAAGTAGTCCCTCTGCAATTTTTCTTGTAACATCCAAATCCTTGAAGGGTTATGCTTTACACATAGATTTGAAGCACCATCATCCAATATTTCCTTATGTGTTAGGTCACATAAAGGTTGTGTTGCATTAAATGTTTGATCTGGAACTTTCCATACCAGGAAGCTTGGAGTTTGACAGACAAAAAGAGCAAAGAAAGATAAATTGTGAAGGCTACGTAAGGGAATAGGATGTGACAGAGGCAAAGGCATGAGCAAGAAGTTTTTGTGGAGGAACAAAAGAGATTTCAACAGGGTGCCCAGAGCCTGGGAAGTCTGTGACAATGTACTCTTTGGGTGATACTAAGTCACTTGCAGCAAGATTTTCACTCCTCTGTTATTAGATGCCTGGTCTAGATCTGTGCTAGTGCCTGTATAGAGGGAACTGAAAAGTCACCTTGCACCTGTCCTAAAACCCCATGTGCTTACACTTTTTTTATTCCTAATACTCTAAAATCAACTACTATATTTGAGAAACCATAATATTAGATATGTGAGTGTAAAGTAGGACTGCTGGTTCAAATTTAAGATTATTTCAGCCATAATTTCACGTCGTAGCTGGTCCTATAGAAATTAGGGGTCTCATGGATGAAAGATTCTGCCATTATTTATTATACCAATTAATAGTTTTCTTCTGACATGAAGGAGCGAAGGCTACTTTATTGAAAGCTTTTTTCCTGTATTTTTAGGAGACTGTTTTGTTTTGCTTTGTTTTGTTTTGTTTTGTTTTTTCACTGAGAAGAATAAAAGGTTCTGCAAAACAGGAAATAAAAACCAAACAAACATTACAGTAACATGCGCTCCCTGGACACAATAAGAGAAGTGGATGAGGTGGGCTGTGTGGCTGGCAAGAGGGAAGAAAGGGGTGAAAAATTCATGTGGTTGAGGGATATCTTTAGATATTTGTGTGTGAATTTCCAGTAAACAGAAAAGGGTGCCAGGCAACAGGATGTAATTTTCATATATAAAAATAATAAAAAATAATTTCAGTTGGCTTAAATAGTAATAGCACAGTAAGATGCAAATGACAGTGGGAAAAGGTATATGTTACAGGAGATGGAAGGTAGACTAGGAGAAGTTCATCAATTCTCTCCCATTTGGTTAAAGTTGCACTAACTGTCTTGCAGTTGAATAGTCATGATCTGGGGACATAAGCTATGTTTGATTTCTCTTTGCAGCCTGATAGAATTTATACACTTCATGAATTTGAAAGCAGAACTCTACCTCCACCAAAGTGTTTAGGAAAGGGATGGAGTTTTTGGAAGTCAGACACAGTAATTCGTTAATTTGCTAAAAAGAAAACAAAACAAGGAAATTTGATGATCACATACTTTTAATAATGCAGAGGTAAGAGCAGTCTGCAGTATCTCAAAAATGTGACTTTCTGGACCTTCAGATTATCAGATTCAGCAAATCTGAAACCTTGAAACGTATGAAATTAAATGCATACTTGCACACCTTACCCAAACAAGAAGTAACTGCTTGCCTGAAATTCAGGAGCTGGGCTGATTTTCAGAGCTTGTTTTAAAAGAAGAAAACGAGTCTGTCAGAACATAAGCATTAGGCCTGTCCAGTAATTATGGAATGTATGTGTGTGTCTTTCTCTCTGTCTTCTTCTGTAGGAAGTTGTACACTTTGTATAAATAAACAAGCAGCAAAGACATTGCTGCAATTTCCCTTCATCCCATGCGGTATATTAAGTAGAGGCCTATATAATCATCTTTTCTTTTCTACTAACCTAAAGAATACTTAATTTTGGATGCAAAATAGAACAGTTCTTTCTGAGGAGCTTGGCAGGAATTCACAGAAGATGGTGGGCTGTGTTTTTGTGGGATCCACTTTCCTTGACCAAGGAAGAGCAGCCCTTGTGATGAAGCAAGCAGAGCAGGAATATATATCTGAGCACTTTATGCCCCAGATCAATGCTCTGATTCTTCTTTCTCCAGTGAGAAAACTTCCTTGAGTATTATAATGCATGTCTATCTTTCCTCTTTTTTGGAAAAATGAACTTATTCACCTAATGTTAGTATAAGGATCATATCAGAAGGTACTGGAGTATAGAGATGACTTTCTTGTAAGAGAACCTGACTGTGATCTCTTTTCATGTGTTTCATTCCTGTTTTTCTTTGCAAGATCATTTAGTTAGTTTCCAAAGAACCATTCGACAGCAGTTATGTGTGGGGACCCTCTCATCTACAGCAGTCACATCTCCGAGTGATAAACACACTTTGCACTCTAATTAATAAAATATCTAAAAGCATGTAGTCATATATTGTTTGCCCAAGATTACAAGTAAGGTTTACAGTAGATTTGAAAACCCATTGAACCTAATCATTAGCCTAGTATTCTTTTCTTGTTATATCAATAAAAAGTAATTTTATTAAGTTAAATGTCCTGCTAAAACATCCGGGACCCATTAAATGTTATTTTCAAATGACAAAATGCATGCTCTTCTGTTGCAGCAAACAAGTACATTTTAGCAATTTTGTCTTGCAAGGAAGAATTCTGGTCTACACCAGTTTCTATACCCAGTTAGTGATCTGATCTGCATCTGCTGAAGCAAATGACAATGTTTTGAATTGAGGCCAGCAGTTCAAGGCCATTCCATAAAATCTGTAGTCTGCCCTGAGTGTTAAGTTGAGGAAGAACAAATCTTTTCTTCCTCACTGAAGTTATTCTTGTTCTCCAGAGCAAGACGCATTACTCTTGGCTGGCTGCCATGGTACTCTTTCCTTGGCAAAGCTGCCAGGTTTTTACTAAGCAGAAACAAAGGAATGTATTACCAATTTCTCCCACCTCTAGCCATTGATAGTTCAAATGCTAACCAAGTAGGATATAGATTGAACCTCTTATTAATAGGTGTGCTCTGGTGGAAGCATGTATAGCATGATTACTCACTATTGTATTTTACAGGGTTTGGTTGTGTTGTGTATTTAATTTAAAGCATCTGAATTGAACTTTTCAACTCTTTGCTATGAGTACACTAGAGATATATAATGTTTGTGTATAACGAATACATGGAAAGGTTTCTTTAGCATGTTTTGCAAAAAGAGGCACAACAAAAGATGGGAGTTAGCCCTAAGCTTCTGTAAAGTTCTTAAAACAAGACCTGAACCACCCCTATGCAGAGATGCAATAGTGTAAACAGGCTTTGTGGAATTATTTTCGAGAATGCATTAGACATATTACACATGCAATGCAGAATAATATAAAGTCTGGTATATAAAATAGCAAATTCAAGTCAGTGATTAACTGCTCAGAAATAACATAAATAACATTTATTTCTTTAATTCCATTAACAGATGCTGAATTACATGGCAAAATATGGCCTACATAAATGTGACTTCCACAAATAAACTGAATATAATCAATGCTATTCCAAGGGCTAACACATTCACTTAACTTGGCTAGGCTTTAAAAAGGGGCTGTGATTAGTTTTTTTTCTGTAAAATTGAAACACTGATTTATTTTTTGATTCCTGATCCAGCTAGGTGAGGTTTACTCTGTTCAAATTTCAGTGGGATTCTTTTGGAATTATATATGATATCCAAATTAATACTGGAAGAGTTCATCATGATTAATGTCATTACAACAAATGCTAAAGGGATTAATAAGGATTTCCTACTTGTTGCAAAGTGTGGAAGCCCTAGGGACTTTGGCATTGAAGAACACTGGGGTGGCCTCACCTTGTCAGATCTTTTGGATTAGAGATATTAAATAAAAACATCTGTAGACTGCTACAAGATTTACATTCCTCCTTTCTGTTATAAATGACATTGCTAACTCTACTGCACTTCTGGGGCCCATTTAATTTAGCAGTTGCTTCAGAAAACACTTAATAAAAAACATTTATTGAATTAATTGTGATATTTTTAATGCACTATGCATTTATAAGCTTGTCACCACCTGTAAACTCTTCTCCCAGTTGCCTTGTAGAGGCAAAACTAGAACATTTTATGTATCATTAATAAGTGAAAATTCCAGTAGTCCTAATGCTCTGGTCTCATCATGTAGCACTCTGCAGACACGTCAAGAGTGAAGTTCACTGCCATTTGATTTGTACCTTCCTTCCAGTTGCCACTTATAAAATGGGGACCAAATATCCAAGACTGAAATCTCTCACACTTAATATTGCCTGGTTTTGACATTGCAGCTATTTGAAATAAAGGCTAGCAAATCAGGAAAGTCATTGAAAGAAACTGCACATGGCTAAGATTTTTAAGAAGTTACAACCCTTATTTTGGCAAGATTTCAAAGCGACATCCTCATGATATAATCAACTGTTTAGGAAATACCTAAATCAGAGAGAAAAAAATAACCTTAGATTTTTATGAGCTTTCTGACAGAAAATCTGTAATTTCTTTTTGAAGAGAATAATATAATCATTTGTGTGAGTACATGAGGAAGAGGGAACACTAAGTTACACTTTAAAATTATTCCTATGTGATTTGGGAGGACCCATCTTTGGCAAAGCACAGTCTGATTCTGGCAGTCTGCTCTTATACAGTTGTGAATACAATATGGTTGCGAATGATCCTTTAGCAGGTAAAGATGATTCCTGAGGTTTACTCTCCAGTGAATAGTCATGTAGAAATGAGTACCAAGTGTCTCAATCTCAGACTGTCTCATCCTAGTTACCTTTTGTTTGGTATCTAAAGTAGTTTTTTGTTTAAACTCCGATACACAAATAGGTAAGTATCTCCAGAGGATGGTAAATGTTATAGATTTTTAAGGATCAGTGGAATAAATACCTCTTTGGACACTTTTCTCTTTCATCACTGACGACAAAGGAATCTAGAGGACTTTCTTAGGCTATAGATTTAGAGGTTCAGCTATCTAAAGATACCTAAATACTGACACTTGAAATGCCCTAGCACACAAGTCATGCCCAACTGGACATCAAGCAGGATATTCTAGGACATTTAATTGTCCATCCTTAAATTTTAGATACCTAGAGCATAATGACATAAATCCTACCCTGTCGTAATATAAATTATATGCAAAAAATTATTATCACTATCAAACAGAATTGTTTTAAACAATTCTCTAATTTCAAGCCTTTGTTTGTATCCTGCTTCAGGCACTGGTACAAAGAAAGAACCAGTTCTGCTCAAGGATATTTCCTAAGTCCTGTTTTTATTCATGAGTAACCTTGTTAAGAGCTTTGAAATAGCACTATCATTAAAAAAGTCGGTATTTGATATGAATGTTAAGATCTTATGGGAGAAAATTCTTAAATCCCAATGGGAAAACATGAACAGCCAAACATATGAAAACAATGTGTGTCAAAATATGGTCTTTTGAACTATTCTGCACAACCAGTAAAATGGGCTTAATTAATATTTCTGAATGAAGCTTTACTGTGCTTTATTTCTGTATTTCTGTTGGTCTACACCTGGCCACTCCAAGATCTGCCTCGAGTTTTATGTTTCTAAGTTAAAACTATAGTAAAAGACACTGGTATCACTTTTATCATATAGAAACATCAGCCTGTTTTAGTAAGTATCCTATCAATCCTAATGTAATATTACAGTTTGTATAGTAGCTCCACACAGGACACATGTAAATGGTAAATCTAGTGGCCTGAAATTTTCATTCTTCCTAGGAAACTACACTTAAGATGACACAATAAATCTCTTCACAGCCCCAGGAGCCAAGAAATGAGAATTATGACATATGAAGAACAAATGTGGCCTTTACAGCGTTGTAAATGCACCATAAATTATACAGCTTTTAGTATGAGGTTGTATAAGGTTATAAACAGTATTTTATCCTACAGGTGTGAAAGATGCCTGACATTTTGTTACCTCACTATTTATGTGTAAATCATAAAATCATAGAATAATAAAATCATAGTGGTTGGAAAAGACCTTTAAGAACATCGAGTCCAATCATTAACCTATCACTACCAATGCCGTCACTAAACCACGTCCCTAAGCACCTCATCTACCCGTCTTTTAAGTACTGCCAGGGATAGTGACTCCACCACTACCCTGGGCAGTCTGTTCCAATGTTTGACTACCCTTTCTGTGAAGAAATTTTTCCTAATATCTAACCTAAACCTCCCCGGTGCAGCTTGTCAGTAGAATAATATTTTTAGGCCCTTTTGCTGGATTCTACACAGCACAGAAGTTTTTTCACAGGGTTCCATAATAAGATAAATAAAAAGACAACAAAACAACCCATCTTATTTATGGACTGATCAGCGCAAGGATTGACTTAGTGTATGAGTTGCAGTAAAAACTGGAAATTGACATCAAATCACAGATTTAGGTAAGATGAGCAGCAAAGTTCATGGGAGTAAGGAGGATAAACTTCTAGCTTTGAAGTATAGGAGGAGTTATTCTGGGGAACTGTCAGAAAGATTTCAGAACCAACCCACAGAAACACAGAGCACCAGATCAATTCAGTTTTCAGGGGATAATGGGAAGTATTGGTTGATCTAGTATCCTCTATAGTGGGAATATAACATTAAGAGCTGGTAACTAGTTCATCCATCAAGAGACTGGATTATCTGGACTTGAATAGTGGGCAATACCTCTGCCTGTGGATACTATAGAAGAAGGAAATAGCATGAGCAGGCAGGAATATAATCAGTGGTACAAGACAGTATAAAGTAAATGTGACTCAGATGCCACAAAAAATTATTCAACTCTAATTGTGTGAACTTACGATAAATACCAGTTTGTTTCAATGTTTGGAGTCAGTACGCTGACACATTACAATAGTTTCTGTTACATGAGCAACATTCTATCACCAACAAACAGAAATGCCACATTAAATATTTGTGTGGAGACTTATTTTCTGGAATTGCAAATTTTTTGCTGCAACTACCATGTATGTAACCAATTTATCCATCATGCAGGTACTGAATGCAGTTAGTACAGTGCTAAGAAGCTGCACAATTAACTTTTGCTTGATAAATTAAATGATATTCAGTTGATGAAGACAACGGTTTAATTCAGAATTTCTTCCTCATATTGAAGCAGCACTTTTTTTTTTTTTTTTTTTAATTCTGAATTACCTTTGCTGTTCAAATCTATGAACTCTGCTTCTTGGAGGGAAAAAACAGCCTGCCTGGCACAATGGATGAATCAGCCAACTGTTGGTACTGGCACTTAACAGTAGTGTGTACAACAGTATAGTAGCATGTTACTGACATAATACCGATTAGCAGGGCAACCATACCTGTGGATGCACACGCAGAGCCTGGAGACACACTCATTCAGGAACTGGAATGTGAGAGGGGGTAGCTTGTAGGGTTGGTATGAATAAAATACAACTCTTTTTTAATTGTTAAAGAAAAGCTTGGTGATATGAAGAAGTAGAGGAAGAAATTATACCAACTGAAAATGTGTGTTTCTAAATAAGGGAAACATTTCATTTTAGAATCACAGAATCATAGAATGGTTTAAATTGGAAGGGACGTTTCAAGGTTATCTAGTCCAATTGCCCTGCAGTGAGCAGGGACATCTTCAACTAGATCAGGTTGTTCAGAGCGCTGTCCAGCCTGACCTTGAATGTTTCCAGGGATTTGGCTTCTACCACCTCTCTGGGCAACCTGTTCCAGCGTTTCACCACCCTCACTGTAAAAAAATTCCTTCCTTCTCTCTAGTCTAAATCTACTTTCTTTTAGTTTAAAACCATTACCCCTTGTCTTATCGCTACAGGTCCTGCTAAAAAGTTTGTCCCCATCTTTCTTAAGCCCCCTTTAAATATTGAAAGGCCACAATAAGGTCTCTCCAGAGCCTTTTCTTCTTCAGGCTCAACAACCCCAACTCTCTCAGCCTTTCTTCATAGGAGAGGTGTTCCATTACTCTGGTCATTTTTCTGGCCCTCCTCTGGACCACTCCAACAGGTCCCTGTCTTTCTTGCTCTGAGGACTCCAGAACTGGATGCAGTACTCCAGGTGGGGGCTCACCAGAGTGGAGTAAAGGGGCAAAATCACCTGCCTCAACCTGCTGGCCACATTTCTTTTGATGCAGCCCAGGATACAGTTGACCTTCTGGGCCTCGTGCACACATTGCCAGCTCATGTCCAGCTTTTCATCCACCAGTACCCTCAAACCTTTCTCCGCAGGGCTTCTCTCAGTGTCTTCATCCCCCAACCTGCATTGGTACCAGGGATTGCCCTGACACAGATGCAGGGATTTTAGTGGATAAGTAGCTTTGTAGCATAGATGCAGTCTCTGGAATATAGCTTAATAGTGACTTGGTATTTTTCCCTTCCTGAAATGGCTGCTGGTGTTTCTTTAAAGGTTCTTTTGGTGACTCAGTCCCAAAACAAAAAAACAACACACCAGCAGCACAAATATTAATCCTGTTCACTGTTCAGCTATTTTGAACAGTGAATACATTCACATCAGTGCTACAAGTTTTGTTTATGGAGGTAGGTCGTAAAATGCTTATTGAGCTATTAGCACTTACTCCAATTTCAGATTAGTTCCAAAACATGGATACTGCACTGGAGGACTATAGTCTTCTAAAACACCATTGAGAGCAAAGCAAATGAGGAGGAAGAATAGCAGAAGAGAAGATGGTGAATAGCCATAACACTCAGGTTGGAGAGAGGAACAGGAAAGGAACTGAAGCAGAAAATTAAATGGTCTGATACTGACTTTGAATAATAGCTATAGGTCATCCTGAATCTCACTGTACTGGAAATGCACACATATTAACACTCTTCAGCTGTGATCAATTTTGTTAAGGTACAAGACAAAACTTGTACTCTCTGTCTCTTTCTCTTCCTTTCCTTATATGATTATACTTCCACAGGTTAGTAAGGAAAATCTAACCACTTAAAAGACTATTCCATAGTAAAATCTCCTTTTAAATCTTTTGGAAAATTTGAGTATTCCCTTCTCCTTTCATTAACTCCTTCTGAAATGTTGGTTCTCCTGTGAGTACTTCACTCATCAGAATCTAATTATTATTTTCTTCCATTCAGGTTTGGCTGCCTGGGTCTATCTATCAGAGGTGTCCTCATGGGAAATCAGACTTGCTGAGATATTTTTTAGCACCGCCAGTTACCTCTCTAGTAGGAGGCACTTTTTTCTGCTTTCATTAACTCTTTTCCTGCTGACCACTCTTTCAAACCCACAATCATGGTATTCCCACAGTGAGCTGAGGCAGCAAAACACCCAAACCATGGATTTTGAATTGTAAAAATTATAGCTGGAAGAGATCAATTAGGTTATCCTACTAGTATTGCAAGATTATATCCCACACTATAGTTTTCTACTGTTTTATTCAGGCTAATTTCAAAAGCCTCAAGGGATGGGGTTTCTGCACTTCCTCTAGAAGACTTTTCAACAGCTTAGTACAGCTTACTGTCAATAGAATGATTTATTGTTTTCTTTTTCATCTACATATTCCTCTGCATAATGTATTTCCATAACCCTTAAGTTACATTATTTTGAAAATATGTGAAATAAAATATTCTTCCCTGATGTTGTCTTGACTGTATATAAGGTTTGTTGTTCAGCATAAATAGCAGCTATCTGCTCTAGAACACATGAAACTTTTAGCCTTTTTCTATTCTTTCACGCATGTACCTGTTGAAAAGGTACTAAGAAAAGATCCTTCTAAGGAATTCTGTATTTAAACAACTCTAAGCAAATAAAATGTAAGGATTCTTGAGTCTAGACAATCACATCTTGGGGGAGGGGGGGAAAGAGAAGATTATTTTTTGGTAAAATTGCCTTTCATAGAGAAAATAAGCTTACTATATTCGTCAGTTTCTTTATCTTTTTCCTCACCACTTACTGTTAGCATCTGTATCTGGTATGCTGTGTCCCTCATCGATCCTTGACAAAGTCACCACTTATATTTCCTTGGCCAGCCTATAAGTCTTCTTCATCCTCTTTCTTTTCCACCACCCACTCTCACTGACAGTGATTTCCAGTCTAGAGTATCATTCACATCAGCTTTGAACCCAAAGAGAATTTGTTAAGGATTAACAACTAGGCAGGTATAAGTTATTCAGAAAAATCCTTTGTATTTAAGAAAATGTTTAAATGAAGTGAAATAAGAAAATGCTTCATTCTTTAAAAATGTGCAAGAAATGTACAATTTCTGATGCAAAAATATAATTGCTAGTATTTTGAGTGTAATTATGTTAACAACAAAAAGGAAAGGCTTTTGATATCTGTTTCTAAGTCAAAGCCCTACAAAACTTGATTCCTTACTGCTTTACCTCTTGTGTGGCTATATCAAAAGCAAAAAACATGCCTTAACTTGGTAAATCAAGCAAAGCATTCAGAACTTCCATATGTTCTGCTAAAGAGTATGACTGAAACATGCTTAAGAGTTTAATTAAATTGGTACTCTAATTTGTTTTCATATAAAATACATTTGTCTCAAAACACTAAAGCAGATAAACCAAGCCAAAAAATTAAGGGGAAGCATTGTCCTTTATTTTCATATTTTCTAGCCAACAGTGTTTGCTTTAAAAATACTTTTCTTCAGAGAAAGAAATGGTTTTAAGCAAAAACACTTTCAACTGTGTCTCAACCAGATATCTGCCTATCCAGAGGAATCAGAAAGTACTTTGTAGTGAATTTAATGTCATGCTAACACAGTTACATTTTGTGTTACTTAAATATTATTCTCAGAAATGTTATCTTTTAATTTTAATTTTTTATTCCAATGGGACAGACAGGGAGCTGTAAAGAATGTAAATGAGAATGGCTTCAGAGACCGGCATGCTTTGTCATTTGTCACTGCCAAAATCCATCAGTAATATGGTATCATGAGAGGGAACTGCTGAAAGACTAAGAATTTTACTGGAACATTTAAGCATGATATTGAGGTGAGATTTGGAACAATGTCCCTAAAGAAAACTAATGCTTACTTTCTTAGTTACTGTGAAGCAAGAAAATGTAGACAGGGAGCCATCATCTATCTCGTTTTTGCCCCCAGGGGATCCTTCCACTAACCTACATGACTTTTAAAATTTCCAGCTTGCTTGATAAAATTTCAGGCTTGTGAATATTTCACCGGGCTGAGGAGTAGGACAGTAGCTGCTCCCTTCCACTCTCCTCCCTGACCTGTTTCAAATGCAGAGACTGCGGCTTTCTGATTCCCTCCTGCTCCTTCTCAGAGCAAGGACAGGTTCTCCCAGGCTGTAAGGAATCGGAACAGGAATGTTGTCGAGGAAAGAATAGGAAAGGAAAAGAGAAGAAAGAGGGGAGAGAAGGAGTTAAATATCAGCAGTTTTTCAAAGATAAAGGTGATAGTCATCTAACCACCCTTCTCCTGTTTTCAACAGCTCAGTCATGAAGGCAGAACTTAATAGAGTCTTTGAACGAATTCAGTTTCTGTAATTTAGCATGGCTCATTGACTTTTGCCTCTGGGATTTCCGAGTGTTCTCTCATCCAAGTGCTAAACAGGGCCTTGAGTGCTTAACTGCAAGACAAGATCAGGTATATTCAAATGGTATAACTAAACTTACCACAGTCCCATGTCTTTTTCCTTTTAAAATCAGTTATGAGAAGGCTAAATAATCAGGGTATCATGAGCAGCATAAAGAGCACACTTCCAATAGCCCTGCAAAATATTGTGTTTCATAGTTGATTGGTTAAGTGTTAACCTATTCTGGAGGGATAGTTGATTAAATATTTTGTTTTGTTTTGTTGTTTTTTTTTTTTTTTAAATCATGAAAATGTGAACATGAGGAAGCAAAAGGAAATAAAATATGCAAGGCCACATAAAGAATCCATGTCAAAATTCAGGATGTCTTCACCTTTGTTGCCAAGGCTGTGGCTCAGGTCATAGTAGGCTAATCAATGTTTTCCTAATTCTCACAGAATCACAGAATGTCAGGGATTGGAAGGGACCTCGAAGATCATCTAGTCCAATCCCCCTGCCAGAGCAGGAACCTAAATGAGATCACATAGAAAGTTGTCCAGGCAGGTTTTGGATGGCTCCAGAGAAGGAGACTCCACAACCTCCCTGGGCAGCCTGTTCCAGTGCTTCGTCGCCTTCACTGTAAAGAAGTTTCTTCTCAAGTTTAAGTGGAACCTTCTGTGTTCCAGCTTACAGACATTGCCCCTTGTCATATCATTGGGCATACCCGAGAAGAGCTCAGTGGCTCCATCATCGTGACATTTGCCCTTAACATATTTATAAACATTAATTAGGTCTCCCCTCAGTCTCCTCTTCTCCAAGCTAAAGAGACCCAGCTCCCTCAGCCTTTCCTCATAAGGGAGATGCTCCACTCCCTTAATCATCTTGGTGGCTCTGTGCTGGACTCTCTCCAGCAGTTCCCTGTCCTTCTTGTTAGAGGGCATGAAGCATAGTGATAAATGACCAATATTTTAAACAGATATATGAGATTATGATATTTTGGACCACATATACTATAGAGTGTGACGACCCTAGAGGTGTTTAATAACTTAAAGCACAACAGAAGTCATATAAGGTACAGGATATTATTATTATTATTATACAATATTTTATCCATTCTGGGTTCCTCTGGCCTTCCCAGCAGAACTCATTATTTATGGTGAAATAAAATTATTCTATTTGTATTTTTGGCCAATATATTTTTGAAACTTTAAAATTTTAAAGGCACAAATAGTAGACAAACTTGCAATTTATTCCAACTGATCTGCTTCTCCTTTAACAATTTAGTGTTATTGTGTGTGCCATCAGTAGTGAACACAATAATTAGGTTCCATAACAAGTGGAAAGGCCAACTGCTCCCTGTCTTCTGTTCTAGGCTAATGCATTCTGTGTCATCTGGGTAGAGGGGTGACATTTTCAGAGACACCATCTTAAGTGATCTTCTTTCACCAACATACTAAAAATTTTATGCAAATTAACAAATAACTTCAGTGTTGCTTGACAATTTGCATTATGAAATTAATGATCAAACTGGAGTACTGTTTTCCAGTGGCAGGGGAGGATCAAACAAGGTCAAGATGCTTTAAAAGAGGAGGAAAAAAAAAAAAAAAAAAAAAAAAAAAGAAAAAAAAAAAAGAAAAAAAAAAGCAGAGAGAAGGTAACTATGTCTTTGCTGTTATCAAGTGAGGATGCTTGGTAGCAAGCCAAATGACTCAGTTTCAGTGTCAGTATTTTTCAGCTTGTACAAAGCAATTTGTTGAAGACATTAAGCCTCCTTTATTCAGTTGTAATGGGCAGTTCATTGACTGCTGGCATTTTCAAAAAGTTGGTGCAGACCAATTAGAAAATAATCCTAGCATCCCACAAAAAGCTGAACTGTTACAATCAGAACTGGAAGTCTGTGTCATATTGACTCTGTACAGCTGAGTGAGAAAACAGCCCTATTGTGGTTCAGATTTGGGAGACTGTTGCCAAGTTTGGTCAGAGCTCAGAGGATTTAATTCCTCACCTTCAAATATATTGCTTATGAAATCTCAGTCCTTTAAATAGATAATGGACACCCACCTGGGAAATCCTTTTAGAGGTCTTACTCCACCAGGTGCAATTCAGTTGCCTTCCAGTTCCCTTCCACAAGACCTTTACTTTAGTTTAGACCTAGTTCTTTAGGCTGTTCTCCTCAGGCCTAATCCAAAGTCTGTGGCACCCAATGGAAGTTTTTCTGTTGATTTAAATGACTACTGGACTGGACTTCACTTGTTATATTTGTTGCTACAGTGTTTTTGTTTGTACGATACATTTTGAAGGTTAGGTTTTCTTTCCTTCTTTCCCTTTCTTTCCCCTTTTCTCTTTAACTTCCTTTTTTCCTTTTCCCCTTTTTCCTTTTTTTTTCTTTTTTCTTTTTCCCCTTCTCTTTCTCTTTCCTCTTCTTTCCTCTTATTTCTTTTCCCTTTCCCTTTCCCTTTCCCTT
>NW_010329403.1:36933-76428 GCF_000700745.2 Antrostomus carolinensis | reverse complement strand
AGAGGGAGCCTGGGGGCAAATGCCTGCAGCCCCGGCCGCCTCCGTGCGGTGAATTCCCGGTACCTGCACACACGCAGACACGGGGACGTACCTGACTGCCCGCAGTGTGTGTGCTGTGTGGAGCCCGAGTGAAATTAGTCACGGGGAAAAAAAGTAGTTATTTTGGAGGAGAAATCTGTTTCTAATAAAACACTCATTGGGAAAGGAAGAATAATGTGTGTGCAACTGTACTGTTTTGGATAAAAATTCATGTGGAAAAATACTTTGACATTAAAATAATGATTTTTTTGAAAACATCAATATACCAGATTTAAGATGTTACAAAAGAACATATTTTACAATTATGTTTTGTGGGAATGGCAAACGTCAGTTTTTTGTTTCAACTCATAATAAAAACAATTTTTGAAAACATAACACTTCCCGTGAATTGGAAGCTCTGAGTTTCACACAGGTGGGGTGTGCAGAAAAGCAGGGTCTGGTATTAACAGTGCTTAATGGAAAGAAATCATCCAGGATGGGTGACACTTTGCCTACATCCTAAAGGTTAGAGGCCTCCTTTCCTAGACCACTGTATATTTCCTGTCTTTCTGAGTAACCAAAACAGTCTTAAGGATTTGTAAAGATTTTCATAGGCTAATATGGAATATTGTGTCCAGTTCTGGGCCCCACAGTTCAAGAAGGACAGGGAACTGCTGGAGAGAGTCCAGCACAGAGCCACCAAGATGATGAAGGGAGTGGAGCATCTCCCTTATGAGGAAAGGCTGAGGGAGCTGGGGCTCTTTAGCTTGGAGAAGAGGAGACTGAGGGGAGACCTCATTAATGTTTATAAATATGTTAAGGGCGAATGTCAGGAGGATGGAGCCAGGCTCTTCTCAGTGATGCCCAATGGTAGGACAAGGGGCAATGGGTGTGAGCTGGAACACAGGAGGTTCTGCTTAAACTTGAGAAAAAACTTCTTTACAGTGAGGGTGACAGAGCCCTGGGACAGGCTGCCCAGGGAGGGGGTGGAGTCTCCTTCTCTGGAGACATTCAAGACCCACCTGGACGCCTTCCTGTGTAATTTCGTTTAGGTTCCTGCTCCGGCAGGGGGATTGGACTGGATGATCTTTTGAGGTCCCTTCCAATCCCTAATATTCTGTGTAATAGGTTTCAGTCCTGTAGCAACCACAGCAATCAGTTCTTTCAAAAATAATCAGGAGATCAGATGAATCTAAAACCAGATTTTAGGTGAACTTCAAGAATTAAAGATCTTGGGACATTATGACTGTGAACTTCTATGCACACCATCAAGTATTCCACTGATAACATTTTGGGAACATTCGTACTAACTTGGATCTGCCTTTGAACCAATTGCAAAGCTTTTAATCACAATAGAATAACAAAAGGAATAGAAAAAAAAGTAGTAGTAAAATAGGTTTAAGTCAAATGGGTTTTAGGGCAGTTAGTTTGTAAATTCATGTGTGTGTCCTGGCTAGAGGCCATGTCTGATGACAAGTCTTTTGAACTTCTACCAACCTGTAAGTGTCACGTATTCACAATTCACACCAGTCATTCAATTCTTTGAGTTCCATACGTGCACTAACCCACCCCAGGATTACTTAGAATTATTTTAGCCAAATATTTATGACTCAGTATATTTAAGTCAGAGCTCATCGGTGAAAATGGAAGAATGACATTCCTTTTCATTTACACACTGAATAAATAGAATTCTGCTAATTTTAAACACTTTTTTTTTTTTTGATATCCTGTTTTAAGTCTACAGGAATTATAATTCACTTCATTCCAGTAGGAAAAGTATTTCACATGCATTAATAGTGTGCATTAATTCAGTGATGCAGAGAATTTTTTCCTACCTGAAAGTTTTATGCAAACATCACCAAAGAGCAGAAGAATAGAAATAGATAACATTTTCATGATACCTATATAAGTACGGATAATAATCCATATATTAAACAGGTGGGGCTGTAAGTCTCTGCTTTCTTAACGGAAGTTGTACATAAAATAACAGCAGATCTCTCAGATATATGAAGTGTACCCCCACTGTCCAGTGTATGGGTTAGCCTGTGACAATTCGATGCGAGTTCTAGTAGGTTCTGATTCTTATCACACAATTTTTATGCCATGACTGGAGTTTTCTATGCAAGCTAGAGAATGAATATATTCCATTTCAGTATTAAATTTGAATATTAAATATTCATACAGATTGATACATTCTAGCTACGAACCTGTATAAACTAACACCACTGTTGGAACTGGGTTAATGAGGATGCTGGGGGCCCTCTGGAGTTGATAAATAGTGAGTGGATAATGGTGGAAACCAGGGGAATTAGTCCAGTAGGAACTGAATTTTCTGGAATCTGTAAGCACTCATTAGAATTGGAGAAAGGAGGTCCTCAAAGTCAGCTGGCTGCGGTGTCCAGAGAGTGGTGCACTTCTGCGGGGAGAGCCAGGTGTCTGAACCAGGCTGCCTTGCTCTCCTGCTCCTCTAGCTGTTTCTCGAGATTTGCCTGCTCTGGGCCAGCAAGGGGAGCAATGAAAGAAAAAGCTGTTTACAGGTGAGGTAGACATACAAATCTCCCTCTAAGCTGAAATAATGCAGTCTCAATTTTTAAAAATCCTAAATTCTTCCTAGGAATGCTTCATGAGGGCAGAGGTAGTCACTGAAATAAGTATGGAGATGTTAGATGTTTTGGACCATGTTCAGTGGAGCAGAAACAGGATTAAGACTTCATGTCACAGGTCTGAATGAACAGGTACTAATTCTGGCCTGGTGTCTCACCTGCAACACTGTCTCAGGAAGTTGAAAGGTACTTCTGGATGTGAATGAGAGAAATCAAGCCTGCTTGTGCAATTTAATATCCCACGAAAGTTACACCACTACTTTTAAATGGAAGTAACCACTGGATCTGTACAGACTGGCTGTTTGTAAATGGGGCTTTCAGGTTGCTGTTGTATGCATGTTGTTAGAAGTTTTAATATTTATTAAGAACTTGGCTCAAATGCAACTTTGAGGACCATACACACAATGGGAAGCCAGAAAGATGGTGTTAAAGATTGGATAAGTTTTCCTGACAGCTGTTGATTCTAATATTTTTCCTGCTTAGTTACTTATCAGATCGTTCTTTGTTTTATTTCCTACATCAAACACTACAATTGTTTTTTATTATTTTTTCTTTCTTATTTTCCCTAGTTTATGTCCTTTGCTTTATAATTTCTTATTCCTATGACAAGTTCCTTAATATTTTCTGTTTCCAAGTTATTCTCTCCTCCATAATTCAAAGACAAACTTTGCTTCCTCCTCTGGTTTCTTCCCCCTGCTTTTCCCAACAGAAGATGCTGTTAAACTTTGTTGTAATATATTCAAAACAAATGTTGGTCATGGCCTCTCTTCCTTTTCTGGAAAAGTGGTTAAAGTTTTTATTGAAACTGTTGGAGGCAGAGTGATGATAGAGGGTCTGTTGCTATCCTTGCTGAGAAACCATTCAGATCAGCAGGGTGATAGTTGTAGAAAAGCACAAAATTGGAGAATATGCAGCCTCTGACTCTCTGCAGTTCTTGCCAATTAAATGAGAAATTATCTCTGCACACACAAGTATTGTTTTATACTTGCCTGTGAACCACTGCTCTTAGTCCATACCACTAAGTGCACCAGTGTTATTTTGACATAGTGAGTCTTTTATACTATTAACAGTGAGAGCCTTAAGTGGAAAAGAAGACCTAAAGAAAGTCAGGTAAGTCAGAACAGAATAAAGCAATTATGTGGTGTAGACAAAGGTTGCATAACAAAGATAATTAGAAGCTGGTAAATTGTTCTCACTGATAAGATTGATTACTCAGGCATTAGTTTGCAATGTATTTTTTGTCAAGTGATTAATTATGCTTATCTTGATCTATAGCTACAGACACATTTTAAAGAAGAAAGAATTAATTGTCTTTTAAACAGTACCCACTGATGTAATACAGCCCCGACTTGATGCTTAATTCTGTAAGCTAAGGAAGATGATACAGGCAAGACTTCTTTTAGATCTGCACATTTTCAATATGAAAGGAGCTTGTGCATCCAACAGCAAAATGCGGCTCAATTAATGACAATGTTGCTGTGTGAAGCTTTAGAGATGCTCAGAATGATTAGTAAAAGATTAAAAGGTGACAACTATGAGGAAGTGATACTATAATGAGGACACAATGTCAGATACTCAAGCAGTCTTTAATTCTGAAATAAAAGTATAACAAGAATTTATGGCAATAATGCAGACACTTTTAAAGGAGAATTAGCATAGATCCACAATGTTAAAGTTAATTTCCCCAATCGAACTAAGGACCAAAAATAATCCTTTCTTTAAGTGTCTAAATGAAAACAAAAGTTGTTTTGTTTTTTGTTTGTTTTTTTTTTTTTCCCCTAGAGGATATGTCTTATTTCAGTATTAGCTATTATGCTTAAAAGAGGAGTAATTGAATAAAATTCTGTGATCATGTTATAAAGACCAGTTTCCATGATGATCTAAGAGTTCTGTCTGCCAATCACATGAATTTCTGGATCAGTAGAACTGGATGGACAAAGTGAAAGGAAGAATTTGATCTCACATCTTTGTGTTTGCAGCTCTGATCCTCTCTACTTACACATGTTCTGCTTCCTCAGTGGAAGGACAATGCAAGTCAGATATTCCTAAGTAGTCATAAAAATTTAGCACTAGGTTGACTCCAGCCAGATCCCCTGTAGAAATCTGTTTTCCTAATGTGACCACCTGTTGGGGTGAGAAAGTCTTTTCATACGCTTTCCTTTTTTTGGTCTTTCCTGAAAGTGCTGACAAATGGGTCTGTTAGGGGTCCAGGACTAAGTCAGAAGCTAAACAGACAACAGCAGCTGATTCCACATACAATCAGCTCTCTAACAGTTATAAGTTAATGATCTTTGCTCACTACTAGATTAGGTCATCATCAGAAAGTCAACTTAGAATGGAAACAATTTATACTCTATCGTCCCTTGACTCATAGTTTTGCTCATATATATAGAGAAAGTGATATCTTGGGGTGTTGCTATGAAAGAGGAGACGTAAGACAACTGAATGGATACTCTTAGAATATTCTGTGTGCTCTGCTGGCTAACTTTTCCTTTATAACTTCTTATTGGTACATGCATCTCATTGATGATTGAATTTTGTTGAATGGGAGCCCACATAATGTAATTTTAAATGCTTTTCATCCTTATGAATATTAAGTGGTGTTATTAAGTATTACAGTTACCCTGTTTTTTGAGAATTATCTTCATAATTAGATAAGTATAGATGGTGTCCCGTATATTACTGCAAATAAAAGTACACAGCTAAAGATCTCTTGTTCAGCAAAACAATTAAGCATGTGCTTATAATCTTAATAGATCAGACTGAAAATACCTGCTAGCCAAAGGCATGATGATAACACAGTGGCTGCAAGCCAGGTAGTTCAAATAAGGAAGCTGATCTGTCGGTTAAACACTGCAGCTGGTTAACCATCAGAACCAAGTGCCAAAAGTGAAGTGATGAACCTTCCGATGAGTTGATTTTATTTTTCTGAATGAAATTTGCCCTGCATTTTTCAGACTTTCCTCCCCATATGTTCACCGAAATCCATTTGTCTTACATGTGTGGCTGCTACCAAGATTAGACTATGTACATGCACTGTATGTTCTAATGTAGCCTGAATGTTGAAGGGTAAAGATAAAAACCTTAACAAGCCAGTAACAATTGAAATAACTAAAGCTATGCATTCTGTGGTCATACTCACTGTTAGAAAAATATCAAGTATAAAGCAGATAAAATGAATTGATGGAGATAAGGAGGATTAGCTTTTCCCCTCCTTTTTTTTTTTAGTTCCAATTTTTTGTGAAAATTTAAATGATAGATTGCAAATATCTCTAATCCTAAAAAACAGAGGATCTTTGGTGTTAAAAAGCTGCACAAATCTTCACATCAAACAGATTATTTCAAATGCATTTACTGAAGGTGGTAACAGGCTTCTCCTGTTATTGTTATGTTTTATCACAGACAAACTGATTTGATTTTTAGGCCTGTTATTCAGACAGAGTTATTTTTCTTGCATATTTAAATTGTATACTGACTTCACACAGTATCTTACTATCTGAAGTGTGCACAGCTCGCATGCCCTCCACAGTCTAAAAGTAGAATATATCCTCTTAAGTCTTCCTGTAAAGCCTATTTACAGTACTCACAGTATTAATGTTTTAACAGCAGTATTCTCAGAAAGACTTGAGATGATTTGGCTCTGCAGACTTAAATCCCATGTCACTGCAGGAGCTGGCCCAGCAGAAGATGGGGTCAGGGATGAGACACATTAGTAGCTAGCACCTTGAAATTTCACTACTGCTGCTCATGTTGGTCTAATTCTAAGAATAAACAGTCTTGAGGGCTGTCAAACCACAGTCACTTTCATCAGTCTTACATTTTAACACCATGAGTTTATTTTCCCCCAGGTTTTTGTTTTATTTGTTTTTAAACCAGCAGTGGATTTTGAACTATAAACACTGTGGAGAGTGATAGAAACACACATTAGAGTGTGTGTTCTTTGTGTGCACTGGGTACGTTAGCTTCAGAAGCCAGCAGTAAGTACTCTGAATTTTAGTTTGAAAAAGCTACCATTTGACAACTTTATTCCTTTCATACACACTTTCCAGCTGTTCTGCCTTTTGGGATTTACCTCAGTGTATCTGCATTAGAAGCAGCCCACTTACTAATAACACTCCCTGCCAGTCAGGGGAAGAAAAAGGAGTTATGGGAATTTGGGCCTCACAGACAGAAAATGCTGCACGGGATTTTACTTATTTATTTAAACTAACAATCATATATCTTGCCACAAAATGGGGAGCAGATTAGGATTGATATGAGGTACTGAAGGATACAAGCTGTGTTGTTTTGAGAGAGGTATTTCTGTGAAACAAGGGCTCAGTTTATGAGGTTGGGTAAGCTCTACTCAGCCTCTCTGGGTATTTGGGGTGTTAATGGCAAAATACACCCGCCTGCTCCCTGTCCCTGCTTGCTTCATATGCTTACCTCAAGAAACACACCCCAGGTTTTTACTCAACAACTCAGATATTTTTCCAATAATATTTGAAACAGAAAACATGTAACATCCTTTTGACAGCTACAGGAAGAGGATGACTAAATTAGCTATAACTAACTATAACTATTTGTGAGATCCTCACAAATTAACAAGTATTACTTAAAGAATAAGACTTAAAAAAAAAAAGTGAAGGTTAAACCAAATCTAGCAAAATAGCGTAGGTACATCTTTTTGGATAACAGTAGCCTATTAGGTATCTAGGAGCACTGACTACTACTAAATTGAGGATGTGGAAAATAAAGGTGTGGCTATAAAAGATAGAAGTTTGTTACCTCTGAAAATAATTTTAACTGCAAAAAGCTATTCAGAAAAAGTACACCTTCTGTGCATGGAGCATGTGATTAAGCTGACAGAAGATCAACAAGTCAGGCATGTCTTTGAAAAAGGTGTTTTACTTCTTAAATGATAACAATGAGACGGAAGGGATACTATAGGAGATTAGCCTGTTGCGAACTACTCTGTTAAAATATGCCTGTTACAGAAAGAGTTGAGCCAGCTTTCAGAGCATGCAATGATCTCTTCATCTCCAGAGCTACTCAGTAGTGCTGCAGCAGCTTTATATGAAAGTATACAGAGAAATATCTGTTATTTCCCCCAAGCATCTTTAATTCTGAAGACATTTTGTTGCACTTGGAGGATGTTAAATTTTGCTTCCTTTCCACATTATTTTTTCTCAGTAGTCCTTACAGGGTTCTCATACATTTTAAGAGTGTCTGAAAGCACTGGAGACTGCTGGGAGCCTTGCTGGCCTGGATGCATGCCAGAAAATATATTGCTGAATACTGAAATCACAGCATCTGAGATGATTGCTGCAACCCCCTCATCCCTTTGTTTTGGCTGAAACTCTCAAATGCCCTGGAGGTATCTACTGTGTTTAAGTGGCTGGGAAAGTAGATAATAATAGCAGCTCATAGGTCAATTATAACATAGCATGAGAAACTCAGCCCTATGTTATAAAAATTAAATAAACAGAACTGGGTTTGTCTGCCTGAATTCTGAACATTCACTAAAGTATAAGTGAGGGACAGCAGGACTTGGGCAAATCATGCTCCCAATTAGACCTGAAGGTGTAGCCACTCAGTGGGCAGTTTTTTCTGTGGAAGTTTTCACTGCTATCACTGGTTCAGAATGGCTGTTTCACTACTCCGTACTTTTTGTCTTTTTCAACAAACAAATGCCTAACTCTGTTAATTTAATGGCAAAAAGTTGCTTCAAGAGCTAGCCGACTTTTAGAGGGAGAACTTTTATGACTGTGTTTTGTGGACACAAAGTAAATAAATGATCTAAATTATTTCAGCATCTTGGTATTCGGTCTGCAGATCTGTACTTGTTTTTTTTTCTTTTAAAATTCTAGGAGAAACATTGGCTGAGCTAAAGATTGTTGTGTGTACCTTCCATTGCAGAAATCAAAAGTATGTTTCAAGTGACAAGAGCACACTCTGCTTTGATTAGCTTTGTGCTGCTCTATATTATACATGGAATTATCTTCAGATAACAGATCTGTTGCATTGAATAATCATAATTTCATAATATGGAATAATTCCAAGTACTGGAGAGTTGCATTAGCATTATCTTTTTTTTTGCATACAGAATAAAGAACAAATAGCTTATACTGAAAAACAAACTATTTCCTTAAACTCAGACCTTCTGTAATTTAGAAAGTGCTTTAAAACTGAGCATGCAGACTTTTATGCACCTGCTCCCTGGCTGTAGTAATCATATGGATAACTGAACTCTACAAAAGAGGGACACTTCCATGTAAATCTCAGGTTTGCATGTTGCCACACAGATACCAGTTCAAAGTAGTACCTTCGAAAGGCTGATCCAGGATTACCTAGGTTCACTTCCCTGCTTTGTAAAGAAGAAAGGCATAAAGCACACACAGTACATATTAACTCTTAAATATATGGAAACCCATTTCACTGCTTCAGGAGAATTTTGTTCCCCTAAAGGAAGAAATGATGCATACTGAATTAAAGGTCAGAAATTAAAAGTTTCCTGTGAAATGTAAACGTTAATTTTTTTTTTTAAATTTGTGGATTTTGCATAGAAGTTTCCAAAGAGTTTGTAAATGGCTCATAGCTAGTACTTTGTCCAGGGACCCCGTCATAACCGCAGGGAACAGTGTAAGGGAACTGGTTGTTCAGGATTCCCAGAAGCCTAGCAGATGGCTAACCAACAAATCTGCCTCTGCCTTGTTTTGCTGTTGCTCCTTTTCACTGTGGAGACACAAACTGCCTTGTGTATACTAAAGTCATCAAGCTTTGACTAAAGAAAACAGATGCCTCACCTGAAATGGAAAGCAAAGAGACTTCTTAGCCACACAAACGCTTGGTGACAATTACATGTTGACAATAATTCCCATTCAGCATGTAGAAATTGTGATTCTATTTACTAATTTTGAACCTGAGCATTGCAGCACCATAAAAAATAGTAATAAAAATAAAAAATAATAAAAAGCAGCATTTGTTAATCACATATAACAATCTAAGATTAACCATGCTGCTAGGCAAATGCTTCTGATACCTGTTCAACTGAATCTCTTTGGCATTTCCTCTCACTTCTGAAGTGCTGAGAAAGAGGCATGAACTAACTTGAAATACTGACATTTTCAGCTGCTGGAATGATAACCATACACACACTAACATTTGCTTAAATCTTGCAATTTATGAGTTGCATCAGAGTAACTGACAGGCAGGAAAACATCTACTATATTTTTAGCTCTTCTTGAATACCGTTGGAAAGACTCTGGGTTGCTATTGAAGTTTACCTGGTTTGGGTTTGAATTTTTAGATTAGAAATCAAAGTCAGGCATATTGTGAGAATTATGATATTTCCATCTCTGATTGACAAAACTGCACATTAGCTTACATAAAAATTTTTGCTTGGGCGTTCTAGTTAAAGTTCTTACACTTGAAAATGTCATTGCATTGGCATATATTTCTGGATCACTGAGAATGAAGTGGTCGTGAATACATTTTCCAAGCTATGAAGCATGCTCTTGTAAGTGTTACAAGTTTCAGAGAACATAAGGCACTTCATTAGGAAGATCAGAAGCAGTATCTACAATATCAGTCTCCTCCTTTGCTTTGGGCTGTGATTCATGGTTCTTATCACTTGTAATTATACTATATTCTCCACCCCTGCCTGTTTGCTGGAAGTTACTGTCTCTTAGGAAAGACAGCAGACTGGTAATGGGCATGTTCCTCAATTGCTGCAGTTCACATACTGATATATTAACATAAAATGGAAGTTTATGGCAATTCTAGTTGGTCCCTTAATTTGCAAACTGCAGCAACTAAGGAATAAAACACGTGCCCTTTTTCCCCTTTGGCTATTTAGGCAGAACCTCTGACACAGGGCACACTGCAGCTCAGTCCCACAGAGATTTGGGTTTAGAGAATTAGAGTAAGAAAAAACAGTATCATATTTTGGAAAATAGTGGTCTAGTGGAAGGCGTCCCTGCCCATGGCCTTGGGGTTGGAACTAGATGATCTTTAAGGTCCCTTGCAACCCAAACCAGTCTGTGATTAATACCCTTCAGTTATAAAATGGGACTCACAAAAAAAAAAGCTTTTTAAATGACTGCTTGAGAAGGAGGGACAAAATCAAGTCCTAATGTCTTTTAGGACTAATGTGGTCTCTCCCAGTGTCTAGACATAGCCATAAAATGAAGGAAGTAGTGGAAATATGCTATAGTTTCTGCATGTAGGTGAGACAGACCAGCATCTGCTGGAGAAAGACCATCTCATGGTCTCTGACACACAGAAATACTGCTTTTGATTTTCTATCTCTCAGAATGATTTTGAGAAATCTATATATGATAGGTGTGCCCTGGTTCAGGCTGTGAAACATGAGAGGCACTGTTAAAAGCTCATATGTACTATAAGTGCAAAGGCTTGAATAAATTATTTGCATCAACTGTACTGATACTAGATCAAAAATTATTGCAGAGATTAGAAAAATAATGTTTCTGAACCTTTCAGCCCACCGTGAGTGTGGGAAAATGGAAAAATTGCAGCTTTCCAGTTAATAGCCTAATGATGTTTTTATGAAAGCAAATGAAAGAAGTACAACTATTTGAAGTTAGTGGTTCCAGACTGATTATTCAGGCTTTGTTCTGTAACCTTTCTGTAACCTCTATACATCTATTCCTGCTTCCTCTCCTCTGCCCTTTTTTCCCCTCCACTCTTCTCTATCACTTTTGAACATGAGATTCTTTTCAGATTTTTAGTGTTTGTGGATTTTTAAGTTGCTTAGCCCATCCCTCAAGTACACAGGAACATTTATGGGTCTCCAGAAGTTCCATGTGCTGTACACCTGCTATTGAGATTCTTTAACAACTTGTAGGAAAATAGTTTACGACATCAGTCTGAACTATGCAATGCTTTTTGGGGATGTTAGCAGGCAGTGATGAAGCATGTCCTTTGATAATAATATTGACTATAACCCATTAAAGATCAAAGCATGCCAGACTGCAGGAAAATAAAGAGAACTACCTTGTAGTATTTCATGGTGTGCTGTGGTACTGAATATGATCTCATGTAGAAAAGTACTAGCAGATACATACAAGGAAGATTACCTAGTTGTTTCTTACATTTATAACTCCCTGGGTCATGTTCCAAACACGATGCAGTAAACAAATCACACTGACAGTCTTTATTTCCCAATGATAAAATTAACAGCAAATCAGGCTCTGAATCATGAAGGTGACAACAGTGACATGATATTACTTTCCTGCTGGAAATCAGCACAGCTCCTTTGTCACTTCATAGCAGCTGTAGCTGGGGGGTAGCCAACACAAAGGAATACACAGGAAAATAAACAGTAACCTGGGGATGTATTTGTATCAGCTGTTAGTTAGTAAAAATTTTTTTAGATAGCCAGTGTAGTTGCCAATTAATTCTGCCAGTTGAGCTGATCGTCTGCTACTTTGTAATTTTGTTAAAGCCTGAGTTGATTGAGCAGAAGTTGCAATCTGTTGTAGGGAGAACTTACGTAAGCAGAGGGTTTGATTTTTGTGATGCTATTTATTGCTTTGCATCAATAGATTATTTTCTAAAACAAAAGATATGGAAAATAACTTTAATTGGCTCCTAAAATATCCAATGTTTGTGATTCTCACAACAGGAGGACTGTGCCATATGGCCTGTCTAACTACAGAGGCAGTTTTAGAGGCAAAAGGTCTACAGGGCTGATTCAAAGTACTTCCCAGTCTTCATTTCGCTGTTCTTGTTTGGATGCTCATGACAAGCAGTGCATGCAGTTTTGCAGAAGAATGCAAGACAGAAGAAGGTAAGTATCTTTTCTTAATATTTCAATCTCTCTACATGATTTGGCTATTTCATGAAGATAAATTAATCAAGTTGCACGTATGAAATTAAACTGATTAACCTATATATTGATTTTAAATAAAATTCTCATCTCCATTTGTGGTGGATGAACCCTGGCCAGAAGCCAAGCACTTACAGAGCCGCTTGTTCACTTCTCCCTTAAGTGGGACGGGGCAGTGAATATGAAGAGCAAAAGTAAGAAAAACTCACGTGTAAAAATCAAGAGGGTTTAATATGTGAAGGAAAGAGGCCAGACCCAGCACCATACTGCTTTGAATGTTCTTTTTTGCTGTTTCTTTTTATGATGTGATATTTTTGAAGCAGCAGGTCTCCTGTCCAGTTAGGGGCATGTTTACTATTGCATGATTATAGAATGTTTTAAGTTTTATCTAGTCTAATGAAGAGTAAAACATTGTCATTTTATGAATGGCTCTGTAAGGGTAATTGATGAGAACACAGTGACAAACTTAAAAAAACCCTTTCTTCCCCAGAAATCGTGGATCAATGAAAAAGACAGAGGAGAAAGAGCAACGCAGGGAAGAACACACTTTCATTCAGTAGCACAGAGAGTTTGGAGGATTCTGAACAGTCAGGTATGCTACAGATGTTTAGTGTTGAAAAGAAATACTAATTTTTCATAAGTTTTCTTTATATTTGCAGAGCTCTAAATGATTTTAAATTAATATTATCACTTCTTGCTAAATAAGGGCAGAATTTGGCCCATGAGTTGTTTGTTTGGTTTTTGAATTTGTTTTTTAAAATAACCTTTAATATACACAGAACTACTACAACCTTCCTCATGCTGATATAGCTCCTTCAAAGAGCTGGATTCTTTGGCTATAAGCCAATACATATTTTGGCAACAGTCCCTCCTTTATTCTTAGGGCAAGGGCTGTTCCTGTCTATCATCTTTTTGCTCATTTAGCACTGCAACAGCTTAAGCTACATGTCCCAGTGCAAGGCTTCACTAAAACTTAAATTCTCAAGGTAAAGGAACAAAACAAACTTTGTGGAAAAAGCATTTGGAGGGAAAAATAAATCTACTTTAGATGTCAGATATAAAGAGGTTACTGTGACCTAGTAGCCAGTTTCAAAAAGTTCCAGTTCCAAATTTACCCCTACTACTATTGCTACATCTGAAATACAAATGATGTCAGAAGCAAATACTTGTAGCTCTGGGTAAAATGAAGCAGCCATTAGAACTAGAAAAGTTTAAACAAAGAAGAAAAGAGTCACATCATTACACAAAATTTTTCAGTATGAAGGGAAGTACTTGGATTAGAAGTCCCCGAGCTGGATTTACTGCTATGGTTATTTGATCAGAGCTAATTAGACAACTGGGTAGCATTCACTCTGTGTACACACAATCAACCATAGTTCTGTCAGGTAACAGGGAGTTAGTTCTGAATAATTAAGAGTTTGGTTTGTTTGTTTTTTGTTTTGTTTTTAAAGCTTTAACATTTATTTGCTGAAGCTCAGAAGCAAGAACTTAAACTACAACTCTCCCCTGAGATGGACAAACTTGATGCTTCAGCCTGATGCCAGTGGAGAATTCAGCAGTATGCAACACTCATTTCAAAAATGCCACTTTGAGGGCTCGTGAACCTATATGAAGAAGCCTCCTCCCATGCTCCCCTCGTGAGTCTCAGTAAAGGATAATCTTTATCATGTAACCTGGCAGGGAATGTATCACTATTGAAGAAGAATTCAAAGGCAGATCCAAACTTCGGCAACACAAAGTTTCAGAACGTATTTTTCTATGTGATTTTAAAAAAGGACAATAGAAACATACTGTTCCACTTACTGCTTGCTGTGGCTGAAGAATCATCCGTAGCTTGATGCAGGCACCTGTAATTGGAGAATGTGATAAGTTAGAGAGAGATTGCCTATACATGAGTTCTCATTAAGAATAAACAGATACAAAGTATTTCTCTTGTTAATGTATGCAAGCCTGAATCAGCATATTGTAACTTCGTGGCAGATGTTTAAATGACAGTATCTATGCAGAATAAATATGAATGGCTAATATAAATATTATTATAAACTATAGCAAGTTAAGAGTATACATTGAATATTCAATAGATTACCTAATTTAGGCAAAAATTATTCCTGCACTTCAAAGTTCCATTCAAAAACATTTACAGTGATTATTTAAGGATGAACTGTAGTTGAACAGAACTCCAATTATTCATCCCAAAGAATTTCCTAAAGATGAAAGGGTAGGACTGTGGAACTGAAAATGAAACTTCATACAGTCATAACAATTTACTGTACTAAACCATTTGCTATTCTAAGCCACTACATAATTATCATCCACAGTACATTTGTCTTTGCTAGTACTAGAAATCACATTTTTATCTCTTCATTGAAACACCATCATTGAATAACCTGGAAACTTGGCAATAAGGATTATATCCAACCCTGGACATTTTTCAATGTCAATGATTTCTTCAGAAATTATGGACTTTTTTTTTTGATCAGAGGATGCAAGAGCAAACTAGGGAAAAGAGTAACTTTTGCAAATCCTGTTCTATATTATTTAAAAAGAAAGAGAGGAAATCCCTTACTTGTGATGTTACAGATATTATTTTGGTTTGACTGACCTTCACATAGGCTAAACTGTAACCCAATGCCATTAAATGATATTTTATCAGAAGAAAAATAGAGACCAAAAGAAAAATGAAAGGAAATTAACAGTAAAAATGGTTATATAGGCTTAAAACGGTGGTAATAGACTTTGTTTGAAACAACAAAGGGAGGTCTTTACCAAAATATATATGATATATTTTATATATATGTGGATATATTTCATAAATAAATTATTATAGTTATAAAAGTAAATATATCTTTCAGTTATTGCATTTGTATTAGTTTCTTACTTGCTGTACAAATGATTTTGTACATTTATAGAAAAAGATTATTTATTGTATAGAAACACTTCACATACTATTTTCCCATAATTTTTAAGACACTGTATAGTTTTGAGTTTAAAAAAAAAAAAATATCGAGCGTTGTTATGAAGAATGCTTACTGGTCATTTATAGCCACCAACTGGAATTTTTTTTCCCCTGAATGCATATGCCCAGGTCATACAAAAACTTGCTGCCTTTGAGAGATTGATAGTTCTCCTAACAGACTGAGGATTGAATATGAAAACAATAAAAAATTATTTGCTACTAATTATGCATAATAAGTTACATTTAAATTTTGTGTCCCTTTTGCTACAAATATATCCCTCATCTGGCCTGATTTGTGTCCTGGGACAAATGAGGAGGCAACTGTCATTTGGACTAAGAGTTCTTTTTGTGAACACTGTTCACCGACTTCAGCTTCAGTAAATATATTCCTGCAAACACATCCCAGTGCTAACAGGGCTGTCAATGCCTCTTTGACTGATGAAATTCAGCTTTTAGATGAACTGCTCAGTGTATGTTTGGATTTCTACTGTCTTCCCCCATATTAATTAAATTTTAATGTTGCATTTGAAGATGGAGTCCCACCTTCCCCAATTTGACGTGCTTTCACTCTATTTTAAACATTCACAGGAAAAATAAAATCAAATGGGGTTCTTTCTTTGGCGTGCAGATAGATTTAACCCTTGAGTAGAGGGCTATGGGTTGTTATTGTTGTGCCTTTTCATCAAGAAAGAAAAATCCAACTTTTTTCTATGTGAATTCCACTTTCAAGTGGTTTGGTTTTGGGACTCTGCACAGTAGCCGAAAACATTGTGCCAATGCTCTGCTAACAGTTAATGTAAAAATGAGCCCGTCATGAATAAAGCAAAAGAAAGAAAATGAGAAATAACTGCTATATCAAACCTAGAAGAAGGAAAATCTAAAGGTTACTTTAGGTATCTACGAAGAAATCTATAAACCACAGCATATACCTGAAAATTAGGTGTGGTGGGTTCAGGAGTTGAACTACCATTATTCTGTCTGGGAATAACTAATTGCCATGAGATTGTTTTTACCTAATTTAATACGTTTTTAGAAAATGTCACCATTAATATTCCTCGGCTCTTAGGGACTCAGTTTACCTATTTTTAATTTCTAACTGGGAGTTGCTAAGCTAATTTGAAATCCTATTCTTTAAAAATTATACACAAAATTAATTTTGTATACAACTAATGAATGTTTTTAACTAAGAAACTACTTGAAATCTGATAAATCATAAAATGATTCTTTGGAGAAGTTAATAATAGACGTTCTTTCAACTTGTAACAGTAGCATAGTTAGGTGTACTGCAGAATTATTCTTGGTCTGGGATATTATTTCGAGGACACTTGTGTTTACTTTTGTAACAACAAATTAGTTCCAGTTCTTACTCTAGACCATGTAAAACTATTTATATATAACTCTCCTCTAACTCTGCCAGAGTTGCATAGCTCTCATTCTGGTTCCCACTAATAAAAGTTCAGTTTTCAGCTGTTAATAGCAATAAGAACAATAAATTATCAAAAATCTAGAAAACAATGAAGAAGGGAAGTTTGGAAGAATTTCAGGTTTTTAGCCTGCAAAGGAGAAGGAAGAGAGGATATGTGAATGCAGTCGTTGAATGCAGAGGGCTGTGACAGAGAGCAAGCAATGTTTTGTTCCCTGTGTTCCCAGAAGGAAGTAGGGAGGTTACATGACAGCAAAGCTGTTTGGGTAAACAGATCAGAAAGAATGGTTAAGTGCCATGAAGACAATGGTCTCCATCACCACCTCCACCTCTTACTCCTGGGCTGTGCCTTGTGAAAGGAACAGGCTTTGCTGTCAGTCTGGGGCAGTCAAAGCTGGGAGCGTGAAAGGGGATACCTGTGTCTTCCGACAATTCGAGGACTATTCCCTGAGCAGAGCTCATGTCTTGTTTCCTTTTCATTAAAATAATTGGCTGCTTGCTTGCTTGCTGTGCTGGCTTTTGGGCATGCCATTCTTTTGCTTCTAATTCTTTCCATATATTATAAAAAGCTTGTAAAACCCGGGACTCAAGTTCTTCTGTAGATCATTCTGTTATCTCAATATAGGGATGACAAAATAAGGTATGTAAGAGGAAGAGAAACTGATTTTTAATTGACTTCACCAAGAAGGAGGTTTCATTTTTATAAAGAAATCTACACAAATTAAAATAGACCCTTGATTTATTAATTTAATTATATTCACCCTTACTAAGGTTTTTTTGTAACACACTGAAGTCTACCAGATACATGAGTGGGAGAAGGTGATACATTTTTAGGGTTATTTTCTCCTACAGGCAGAAGTAATTTTCTCTTGGCTAAACTGTGATGACTTGAATCATTCCTCATCTGCTTTAAAAATGTGCTAAATTATACTTACTATATCATCCAACTATTTATTAAATACAGCAGAACTAAATTGTTTTTTCTGCATAATAAAACATGAAACTGCTGGCATGATGTGCCAGCAGAAACTGAATGAAATGCTTTTGATAGTTTTAAAATCCCCAAGTTTGACATCTAAGCCTCTCTCTCACAAAACACAGCTGAGCAGAAAGAGCTTGTAAGAATTCCTCTTGCTACAAGGAAAGAATGCAAGTGTTCCAGGCGCTATAGAGATCTTTTTGTAATGACCAAACTAAATGTTCACCACAGTTGCGAGATGCATTCTTACCAGATCCACCCCAAATGCTTTTAGATACCTAGCACTCAGGCTTGAAAGATGTTCCTGTAGGCAGCATCTAGCATCTTTCACACATACGCACGATGTTGCCTTTAGGAGCTGGTTTTCAGAACAGCTAGGCAAAAATAAATCTGAGGTGAAAGACTGCTGAGGACAAGCATGACAATTCAAGGTCATTTAAGATGACAAAATTGTGTGTCTTAAAAAAAGGCTAATAAAAATGCAGTGTCCTAATAAAAATGCAGGCTAAAATAAGCAAGACTGAATAAAGTTATTGTTAGAAAAGGAACAAGTTCTAGCCATATGAACATTAAATCTTTAAATCCACAGCTTGAAATCTACTGGAATAGTAATCAAGCAAAATTGTAAACAGATGAGATTGGAAACAACGTCTGTTTTCACTACTAGAGTTTTACAATGCGAAAGATATAACTTGATCTGGAGAGCTTCATGCTACAAAGAAATGTCAGGATTAAAAGACTTAAAGTATATTAAGCAAGTTAAACAAAGTATATTGAACTTTCTGTTTACCTTGCAGGAGTATCTTGCCAAACTTCATTTAAAAGCACATTTGAAACAGTATTTTGGCTTCTAAGATTTTCAGAAGTGCTTTGGAAGGCAGACATGCCTTGATTTGCACTCCAAAACTATCTCTGTAGCTGAGTGACCCATGCAGATAGCAGCACAGCTGAACTTCAACAGAGGTTTGGGATGAGGTTCAAGTCTCAGCTCCTGTCCTGCCATGTGAAACACCTCACTGAATCTTCGGGCTCTTACTGGGTGTTAGCCTAGTGTCACACCAGTATCCACATTGAACACCCCTCATCATATCTAGGTCTTCTACCTTAGTTCTCATTTTATTTCAATACGATCCTTATCCATTTTATAACAGACCAGGTTGCTAGTCATTTCCTGTAAGTACCACCTACAGAAATTAGGTAGATATGTAAGACTACCTAAAAACTCCCTCTGCATCTCTGTGTTTCTGTAGGCATCTAATCATCTTTACCATGTGCCATCAGTAAATGGATACCTTGACTCAAACTTCCTGCAGATGTCTCTACCAACAAAAATGGAACTGTATTGTCTTGCAAGAGCTGAAGTTCTATCCCCTTAACAATAAGTTGATTAGAAGTCTGACATTGAAACTCCATCTTTCCTATGAATAATTTAAAATCAATAGTAATTTTGCTGTACCTATCCAGGAATTATTTGTTCTGTTGCAATCAGTTAAATAATTTCAGTTTTTGTTTTCATAGTTCATTTTGATTGAGCTGTCTTATTTTTAGAATTGCTCCCCTCACTCCCTCGTAAAGAGCTGACTAAACAATTTGGAAATACTTCAGTCTCACTGTGTTTCACTTTGGTGTTTCAGGTCTAGGAATCTATACTGCTCGAGGTGAGCTGCTTCACTTACTAGTGCAGGCCCTTAGCTGTGCAAATACTTCCAATGCAGATGTGAAGATGGTTGGAGCCTTTTGTCATTAAAAACAATAAATGTGCAAACTATTGTAGCAATATAAAATATATATTGAATGGCTAGTGGATTAGGTGAAGTACCTAACCTGAGTAAAGCAGATGTAAAAAGCAAAGCCCAGAGGTTCCTGGAAATATGCATGTATTTATGCAATTCTGATACCATTAAGAGGCAGTTCCCAAAATAGATGTATTTTAAACCTGTACTTTGTTTTCCTGTATCTGTCACAGAAGAGAATTCCATTAATTTCACAATGAAGCCAGTTTACAGCTCCTTCTGGTGTCAATTTGGATAGTCATGGGTCAGCTAAGGGTCATGTTTTCAGCATTTTTAAGTCACTACAATTAAGAACCAGATTGGTCCTTAGCATTTGAATTCTTAAATGTAAAATCTTTCTTTATACAAATCTGATCATGAATTAAAACATTCAAGACACCTGTACCAGATCCTGAGGTTTGCCACTGATTAACAATCTTTCTTTAAGCAGGGTTCCAAAGAGATTGGATAATTTAACTGTACTTGGAGGAGCACAGAAGAAAAAAGAAAGTTTAAGGAGAGGAAGTTCTGCATTAGAGTTTGGTAACCCCCGAATCATAAGTCTGATCCTGCTACTCTCTCATCACGAGGTCTTTGGTAAATCACTTAGGCTCTTGTTGCGTACTTCAACACAAGAGCAAGACGGAAGGCAGGGTCCCTGTTAAGATCCCCACAGGCCCAGCCCTAAGCCATGTTTCTCTCCAAATAACAATTTTACTCATAAATGCTCTGGTTGTGTTAGAGAGCATGTGAAGGATCAGTGTCTTTTGGTGGAACTGTCACTGTACCTCTTTGAAGATTTTCAAGGAATTGGTCACGTGTTGCCTACCAGAAAACAAAACAAAAAAAAGAACATATCTAGAAAACATTACCACACTGTACCTAGAGTAGCATGAGCACATGAAACGAAGTGTTTTGTTCCAGTGGAGATTCAGAGCAGAACTGAGGCATATAGAAGGTCTGAATAGCTCTTTCCTTTGGTTATGGCTGCCTGTGCATTCAGGTATATATTGGTTTTCCTGAAACGATGTTGGAATTGCTTTGGCTGGTTGGTTCCAGTTCCCCTGCATGCCTTCAACCAGTAGGGTTAAAAACATTTTTAAGGGAAAGATGAGATGTTATTACCATTATCTAAATTGAGGAACTATAGTATTAGGTAGAAAGCTAAAGAAAACTAATCAAGGGGCATGAAGTATTTGATTAGCAACTCACCGGTAATTTACATTCCGTGTAAGAACCATGTGGAAAGAGTCCCAGAAAGTAAACTAATGAACCTAGCACTCACTATGCCAACGTGCTCAGAAATGGCTCAATATTACAACATCTTGTACTAGTACCAGTGATATTAAAATGCACATCCTAGTTGCCCACGTCCAACCCCTGGGGCACAACTTTGTGGATGATCTTGTACATATTCTTAAAGGCAGCATGCAATGTAGCACAGGACAAGCTGTTCCACCAGGCGTTCAGAGAAGATGACAATGTGGACACCAGGCCCTCTGTCTCAAGATACAGAACTGTGCCACCCAAGCAAAGGATTCTAGAGGGGGGTGTTCTACTGCAACAATTGTTTATTTCTTTGATGTTGCAAATGCATTCTCACAAACATCGCTGAGTAAACAGGGTTTGCCAATCACAGGCATTGTCTTCATAAATAGTTCTCAAATCCTTTATTTCCACATACACAGCACTATCAGTAATTTTTTTTTTTTCCACCCAAAAGGCAGTGCCCATTTCCAAACTCCTCCTGTGCCTGCCTCATTGTGTGAAAACTATCAGTTTCAAAACAAACACCGTCTATTGGAAGAAACAAAAGTTCCAAACTCCCCTTTCCCAATTTTCAAGAAACGCTGGTAAAGAAGGAACACGGCACAGCTACAGTATCTGGAACAGAGAGACCTCCGGCATCTGTTGCATCTGCTGCAGCAAGAGAAGCTCAGTACAGTCTTTCAACAACTTTTTGTCTGCACAACTGCCAACATTTTTTATAAGTGTGTTTTTTCTCACATGGCCTGAATAAGGTATCGTTTTGGGTTTTTTTAACAGTCTTTTTAGTAGCACTGTCTACTGGGGCTGTCTAGCAGTACAAATTGGAACATTAGCCATCGAGAAAGTTCCTAAGTTAGTCAACTTTTATTTTTCAAGTGTTCTGTTTGTACACAAAATAGTTCTCACACTACTTTTTGTGCTTCATCTGTTTCTCTTACTGCAGATTCCACTGTTTGCAGATTTCATTTATGGAAAACAGCCTTAAGATGTTTATCAAGCTTGGTTTTCACTTGAAAGCCATAGGAACATTGTACGTTGTACAAAACATCACATAACTTTCTTGATAAATTCCTCTGGAAATTTTTCATTTCTTTGTCAAACACGCATATTTACTAATCTGTGTGCATCCACCAAAAGCTCCTCTTAAAATTTCCTTACCATCCTCATATTGCTTCGTATTTTATACAGCTTGCATATTAGCTCAACCCCCCATGATACACCTTACTGAGGAACCTCACTCGATCTGTTGTTAGCACATGAAATGTATACTTTTAAATAATAAACTCTTATAGATGTAGACTCATTAGAAAGACATTATTCATATTTATTTATTCCTGTTTTCTGTTACTAGCATCACATGAATGGTATTGCAAACCAGTTATTGTTCCAGTTGCTCAAACACAAAACATTCTTTTCTAAACTATACAGCCAAAACCAATCCTGCTAACTGTCCACTGCTGTATCGTGCCCACTGCTACACAGGCAAAGAGAGGCCTTGTTCAAATACAGCTAAACAGCACTAAAAAATGCCTTGCATAGAATTAAGGTGGGGAGGAAATCCTAAGTGACATCACTCAGAGTTTATGCATTACAGCAATATGAACACTAAACCATTCACTCTATGAAAACAGATCAAAACAAGTCTGACATCTTACAGATTTGCACTTTTAAAATAAACTTTTAAATTTAATTGTACACAATTCTTCTTAATTCCTCACATATCTATATAACTCTGTCCCTTTTCTCCCTAAAAACCCCCGATTCTTCATAGGATTTTGGTACATTCAAGGCTGCCTGCCTGGTTCAGTACAAACGTTGGTGGATGGGTCATTATGGACAAACTAGTGAATGAACTTTCTGTTGCCTGGTGACCTGCTTATACTGAACTTCTAGGCACTTAAGCGTATCTAAGATTATTAACTCATCCAGCCATCTGTCAAAAGTGGTTG
This sequence comes from Antrostomus carolinensis, assembly GCF_000700745.2. Lineage (NCBI taxonomy): Eukaryota > Metazoa > Chordata > Aves > Caprimulgiformes > Caprimulgidae > Antrostomus > Antrostomus carolinensis. The sequence goes on along the minus strand of NW_010329403.1, from coordinate 53,630 downwards.
TAAGCACCAGAAAGTTTGAAAGGTTCAAACGCACACAGCATTTACCTAAAAGGCAAAAGTTTGCCTTTTAAAGGAAGCAAGCTAAAATGCTTACAATTTCACAATTGTGACAAATGAAATATAAGTATATCTAAAACAAAAATATGACATATTATCTAACTAAATAGCTTCTTATGCAGTCCTTCCCCCCTAAAAATAGTAAGTGCATCTGAAAAGTATAATAAAATAATTTATTTCAGTTACTATTTCATGGAAAATGGCAGCTCAATCAACATAAAGGAGGAAGTTTGTGGTTGAGAGATACTGTCAGGAAAAAAATAAATCTCGAAGATAGATGTTTTTTCTGTAACACAATTGAAGCAGCAGTTATCCAGAGACTTCACTCTTGTAATTGCCCATAAATACGATGCGCCACTTTCACTGTTTGACCATCTATGTCTTGGCAGACTCATGCTACAGCTTCCTACAGCTGAAGCATCTACAGTCTGACGTTTTCCTTATTGCAAGGCAGGCAGAGTCCCCCACCACCGTTAATGAAGTGAGAGAAGCCTGTAGGAGATGCCTCATTGACAACAAAAATTCCTCTATGTGGCAGCAATAGCTGGAATGTTTCAGAGTGTCTTTGCTGTTCCAAAGTGTTTCTTTTGAAGGAAAAATTCACATAAATACAGTTTAATTTCTCTACCCCATTGTCCCTTTCCTCTGACACCACCACTACAGGCTAGCAGCAGTCCTGGTTTTGATTATGGAGATTTATTTATTGTACTCATGGAGAAGTCCTCATATGGGAATGATTTGTGGTCATTATCTACTCTGGACGTAATTGATTTAGAGGTTAGTGCAAGAGTATCTGCACAGCTATCTGAATGCCTGTGCAGTTACTTTCACAGTGTTACATACCACTTCACACATTCTGGTACATTTTTTGCATGAAAAAAAAAGAAAAGAAGGAGCACTGAGGAGAATAAAAATTCAGTTGGATTTAAGATTATAATACCTGAGCTAGGCAGGTCATGGGCTGTAGCTGTCTGGTAATAATAGCTTCTCAGGACTTTTAAGCCTTGATGTTATGTAACAAAGTTTTGGTACCCCAAGTTACTACCTGCATTGCCTTCCACATCTAGATCTTTTTCATCTAGGGAGATTAATTTAAAGTCTGTGACTTTTTTTGAAAATCCAACTTTTGCCAGAATTCTTGAAATATTAAATGCAAATTTGAAGAGTGGAAAGGGGATGCTAAATACTAAAGTTACCCTTATGATCAATATTTAATTAAAATGTTTTTGCAACATACAGGTTTTGGTCCATTTGAGATTAGTCTCTAGAATAGGACAAAGATGATGACTGTATTCCATTTTTCTATTAAGGTCAACTATCTTCACTTAGAGTCATAGTTGGATAGTCTATCCAACCCTTGAAGCTTCGCTCATTAGATTTTGTAGCACACCTCACCCTCAAAATACTCCATGCTAATGATAACATCCATTTGAAACAACGGTCCTGCTCCAGTACTTAACATTAAATAGCATTTCTAGCAGACAAAGTTACACAGAGGAAAGCAGAAATGGCCGTTTACTTTTGAAACATTACCAGAAGTGAACCTATTCAGCTTCCTTGAGAATGGGAGGGATTCTATCATACAGGCTAGAACAGCACTGTCCCATTCTGCCATGCCATGATTTATCTACAGCTCTCAAAGCAATTCACAGAAGTCAGTATCTTCATTTCTGTTTCACCAAAAACAAACTGAGGCTGTAAAACGGGCAATGCCCCAAATTCACCAACTAGAAATAAAGCCCTTCCCCCATAAAACTCTGTTCTCTCAATCTGTGAGGCTATTTCAGTGTTCGAGGTATCAGATCCATCTTTTATTTTTTTGATTATGTAATATCTTGCAGAATTTGAGTTCACTTTGCAAATACTTCTGTATTTATATAGACCCTCTTGAACACATAGAAGAGGGCATACTCCACAAATAGTATCAAAGCATGGGAAAAATGCTGCTCCCAAGAAGCACATTTTCAGAAAAATAAACAACAGCATGTAATTACTCAACTGCAAAAGCAGTGGACAAAGGCAAAGGGAAGTAGCTGTCCCGGACAGTTCTGTTAGCTCCCAGAGCAGAACATTGTGCCTGCAAATATTTCTCTGACATGCAACTAGTGTGGCACTCTACCTACAGCACTTCCACACAGACTGGGATTAGAGCTGCTCAGAAGAAAGAGCAAACATTAGCAAAACAGTACTCAGTCTTGGACAGAAGCTTTAGAGAGAAAACTTAATAGCAAACAGGAAGGGAGCTCTATTTCACATTAATGTCACAAAGGATGTTGAGAAAGACAACCAAGACTTTATTATACTATCCCACTCAACTCCTGCAGTGACACAGAATCCTGTTGTATAGTTTGGAGAGATGTGAAGTTGAATATAATTTCACAGCTGCAATTAAATCTCTGACACCATAACTAAGGATTTTGGAATTCAGATTTGAGGTCAGTTTTTTAAGTCATTTTCTTATTTCCTAAGTAGTTTTCATTTATTCTGAATAATCTTTAGTCACTGGAGTCTGGCTCAAAAATTCCAAAGCTGCACTAAACTTGAACAGATTGTCTATCATTCTTACATCATGCTGCTGTCACCAAGAGGTAAGTAAGAACTGCAAGAGGTACATTTCTACCTTAAGAGACTTGAGAAACAATCGAATGGCTGGACCTGTGCTTCATGAGACTAGAACTAATTTTCCACCTCAGCCACAGACTCTGAAGGTGATTCTGATACAATTCAAGGCTTGTACATTCATAGTTTCAGACAATGTTTTTAGCAGTTTTGGTTGATTCTTTATGGCTTGTTTAAACCAATTTCCAAATCATAAAACAATTCTTAAGCAACAAAAAATAAAGCAGAAAGATTATCTCTTATTTAAAAAACCCACACCAATGCCCATATATGGGGTGACACTTGAATAACAAGAATGATTTAAATAAACACTTTTGCGTAGGTAAGGAAATGAAAAGTTCTCCTTAAAAATTTTCATATAACCCTTGTCCAGATTTTGAACTGAAATACAGCACTCAATTATGTTGTGCTAAAAGAGAAATAAAATAGCTATTTGTTTATTCACAGTGATCAAAGCAATGCACTAATGGGATAGAAGTAGTTCTTGATTTAACAATTATAAATGCTACTAATACAGTTAATAGTTGACTTGGCATAAATAGCAGAAAACTGATTTAAAAGATGTTTGCATAGAGAACCAACTGTGTAGTATTAACTGGAAGAACATCCACATACGTGTTGCTTATGAAAACCTTTGGCTGAAGCCTGGTGATGCCAGCTTTGTGCACTGTAAGAAGTTCTGAGGGCAAACACAGTCAAGAAATAGAGTTTAGAGACTACAGAAGAAAAAGTACTGTGATGGTACAAGGGGCAAAAAGCATCAAAACCCCAAATCACAGATGATAGGAAGAGCTACCAAGTCCGCAGCAGTTTTATCTCAGTGTTCTAGTGCAATAAAGTAGTTATTCCACTCCAAAGCGTAACATCCCCAGAGCTGCCACTGCCAGTATTCTGAAAAAACAGAAAAAAACCCAAACAACCCTACACCCTCAAGAAATGGCTACTTCATCTGCTCTTCTGAGCCACTCTCTCTTTTTAGCCTTTCTTTGACTGTGAAAATGAGAGAGGGATGAGAAAAATGGGGAAAAGGATGAAAAAAGTGTTAATCATACACTTAAGAATCACTAAAAACTGTTTCAATTAAGACTGAAAAAATTTTTCATAACTTTTTAAAATAACCAACCACTGGGAACTTAGCAGAGTTTTTAGCTATCAGCAATTCAGTCTGCTACTGAATCTCATCTAAAATAGAAAGTCATGACATGCTGCTGGGGATTGTATTCTGCTTTTAATTTATTTGGCTATAAAGTTAAAATAACTTCACAGATTTTAATAGGACTGCATTGAAAAACCACTTCGAATCTCTCTTTTATATGATGATTTCATTTAAAAATAAGCTGATGATCAAAACTCTGGTTTTGAGCTTCCATTTGTGCTAACTGCTAAGATGAACGAACTTTTACACTGACAAAAGATAGCGATGAGATGGACTCCTGAGGAGGACTCGCCTCACTGCATTTAGTTGCAACAACTTTCAACACTTCTAGCATTGATCTGACATCAATGGGACTACTTTTTTTATTCATCTCAAATAAGTTCTCCCAAGTAAGGGTACAAACTTGGAGAAATTTTGCTTTCCTCTATAAGGTACAGCAGTAGAGCAGACTTTTGTCCAGATGTAAACGTTTGCTACCATAATAGACAAAAGTACAGGCAGATGACATCCCAGCATCAGTTTATCGTAGACTGTGTTCAGTCTATGACAGTGGAGACAGTACAGGAAAGACACCTGGAATATAAGAGTTTAGAAATTATGATTTTGAGTTACAGTGCAGTCTTTTTGGTCAGTCCCATTATTACTTACAAGAAGGCTCCACATGTCCTATATTGAACTCTAGCTCATTACAGTCCAAGAATGACCTAAAGGCTGAAGAGACATTCTTGATTTATTACTTTAAAAAACCCAAGAAATTAGGATTCATATTGGGAATTGCTAGCTTTTAGTAATTACAACCGGTTTTCAGTTATTTCTGCAAGAATCTCAACAAGCCTCTTCAAATACTTACCTACATGTGCATTCCATATGTGCTTTCTTCTCTTCTCAAATGTAATTACTGCAGTATTTTTTCTCTCTGTGTCTTAAATCCAGAGCTATAGGATTACACATTGCTGCACATTCAATTAAGGTGTGGGTACTGATGTGATTGACAGAATCATGACAGGGAAGCATTTATCAGAAGTCAAGATGAAGATGATTTTTTTTTTCCCTTTTGTACCAAAGCTGGGACATAGACTTTTGATGCTGATCAATCTGGCCTCTCTACATGGCACTGATCTATCACACCATTCTTGACTTCCCATATAGAGCTCTCAGTCCCTAGATGCTATCCAGATTTAAGCAATTAGTATTGCATAGGATGATCTTTGTCTGATCTCTTGTTCCCATGTGGTGTCCATTAAGAAAGCAATCCATGAACTGTTAGTGGCAGGGTGGTGCCCTTGGCATAAAACAAAAGTTGAGGACAAATGCCAGGAACGCCTCGTGACAAATTCTCACTTTTGATATGCCCAGCATGGAAACCTACCTAGGAGGTTTCCTTTGACTGTTACTTTTCTCCCTTTCCGTCCTGACTTTTTTTTCATGTCGCAATTTACTGCCCCTACAGCTGTCCTTATGCAGACCATTTGTGGAATCACATGGTGAACCAGATTCGTAGAAGGAAAATCTTTCTAAAGATGCTTTATCGTGCACTGTTCATGTTAGAATTATAAAATAATACATATTTTACAGGAAACATCTGAAGAGCATCTGCTCTAATTTCACGGCTAACTTCAAAAGTAGAGAAAATTTCAAGTTTAGGTCAGGTTGTTCAGGACCTTGTCCAGCTGAATTTTAAAAATCTCAAATTTTCCACAACTTCTCTCAGGCTCTATTCCAGTGGCTGAACACTCTCAACTTGGAAGAAATTTCTCCTTCTATCTAGTAATAATTTTCCCTCCTATAGCCTGTGTCTGTTGCTGGTCATTTGTGTGCCTTCAAGAAGAATCATGGTCTGTTTTCTGCATAACCACCCAAGAGGTCACTAAGGCAGCCCCTGCAGCCTCAGCTCCAGGCTGAACAAACCCAGCTGTCTCAGGCTCTGTTGGTATGTTAAGTACTTTAGGTCCCCAAGCAGGAGCTGGCCTTCTGTAGGAGTTCATCAGTATCCTTCTCGAGCTTGAGATCCCACTCAAGCCCCCAAATGTGATCTTAAAAGTGTGAATACAGGGGGAAAAACCACTTCCTTGGCCCTATGGCAGCTTTCTGCATGCAGACAGCCTTCAGCTGCATTGACAGAAATGAAGAAGCAGTAAAATTCAGATGCGTAGGGATGCCTAGAATCTAAGTTTTCATTAAGACCTAATTCAAAACTTATTGAAAAATAACAGAATCTTTCCTGACTTTACCTAGCGTTCATTCAAATCCTCACTGGGGCCAAATCCCTCATGCCCTGGGGCTTTACCTGCATGAATGTGTTTAACTCAGAACAAGATGCGCCAAAGCAAAGAAGTACTTTATAACTGCTTTGATCAAAACAAGTCAAAATGAACCATTGGTCTTCACTTTACCACAAATCCTGCTTCCCCAAAAGGGGGTGAATTTTTCCCTAGGCACATGAAAACACTGTAGAGGGGATAGAATGGATTTCTACAGTTCTTTGTGTTGCTACCACCTCATAATGTGGGAAATAATTGGGCAAGTTGACATACTACAATGGAGAGTCTGAGACTGTACCTGGTCACAAACTGAACCTGGGACAGACAATATCACACTTGCACCAAAACAATGACAGCATTGATAGCTTTGGATAATGGTATTGCTCGAAAGATGCACAAACTAATCCCTGCTCTTCTACAGTGCTGTGTCTAAAAAGAACTCTCAGCAAGTAAAGAATGAGCCCAGAAGAATAAAAAAGATGGTCAAAAGATCTTTGCAAACATGCGTGTAACAGCAGAGTGAAAATTTGGAGGTGTTCTCCTCTGCTTTTCCATATAGTCCAGTCCAAGAGTCAGCTAATCCTTAGACAGAGCTTCTTGGATTTGTTGTGCAGTGTTCCCATACTAGTCTCCACTTTCAATCAAATAAAAATTAGACTAACCTTTCATTAATTTAAGTTTGTTCCTCTCCTCTCATGCTTTGCTTGCATGCATATGAACATGTGCACACCTGGTTAAAAAAGTATTGTCTATGCAATTATTTCACAAACTGTCCGCAGGCAGAGAAAAGCTGGTTTAGTACAAAGATGATCAGAGGAGGACACACACAGACACAGTCCTCAGCTATGTTTAAGCTACTGCAAAAAGAAAGGCAGTAATTCTTTTCCATGTTGGCCACTTGAATGGTCTTAAATTGCACCAAATGTTATTCAAATAGAATATTATTTCAAAGCTTCTCTTCTCATGAACCTGGATGCCAATAAGCAAGTGATCAAGAAAGATGAGTCTTAGGAGGACGAAGACAACAGAATCACAATGATGCTTTAAGAAATACTCTTTTTGGTCCAGCTTCACTCTGTGCGGTGCTGCTTCTGGGTCTGAAAAACTAATGTGGCCACCATATGTTACAATGCTTGTCGCACCCCATGAGATTAGTTTTTCATTCACAAGATTTTGGAATTGTATTACAAGAACTGAAGAAATCCATATTGTTGTGCTTCCCTCTTGCTTGAAGCCTGTGAGTTCATAAATGGGAAGGGAACAAAGATTTCAGACTTTGACTAACCACAGCAGATTTGTTAATCACAAAGCAGCTTCGTCTAGGATTTTTGAGAAGTCTCAATAGTATTCCATAAAAAGAAAATAAGACGACTTAGCAGTGAGTCCTACAGTACTAAAGTTACCTGTTGTAAGCAGATTTGATCGTAAACTGTAGAATTAATTAGAACTAATATGATTAAAAAGGCCTTTGTCTAGACTTCTGGTTCACACCAGCTGTGGAGTGACTCGGAGTGTGACAGTAGGGGACTGAAATGAAGAAACAAGGTGCCTAATGGAACACCTGAAATAACGGCTCAGTATCTGCTACGTGTTATAGCGATGTGTTAGCAGAACATCTGCAAGAATGAACAACAGCACCTCGCTGAAGAGCAGGAGAGAGCAGCTTTCAGTATGGTTTAAGGATCCTAAATGCCATGTGTTGAGGCTCTTTTTCCCCTTAAAGGACCCTTGCTTGGTAAAGCACACATAGGTTTCTGTTTGCATCGTTAATTCTGCATGCTCTTTGGTCATCTGATTGTTTAAGTACAGGAGAACCCAAAAAGTAACTATTTAGGGCTTTCTGTATGACGAACACATGAAGTTTCCTGTACATATAAATATTTCATTAAAACTTAAGTACTGTGTGTTTTTAAGTACTACCTTTGGAATAGAGGTAGGAAAAGAGAAAAAGGGAGGGGAATAAGGATTCCCCCCCCCCGCCCCCCCCCATAATTTTTAGGTAAGTAACTTCACTTCATGGATCCTGGCTATACGAATGCCTGTCCCCATATTGGTAATCTACTTCAAACACTTCTCTACATTTCTCCTTCAGCATGAGACCTAGCAGAATTTTTCACTTCTTAAGAAGTTTCCTTGGTTAAGAACTTGGACTTTAGTGCTTCTCAATCTTTGTGATCTACTTGTGCTCCCAGTTTGTCTACCTAATCTGACATTTTGTTCATCTCATCAGACATTTTGTCCTTCCATGGCCATCTGTTTATTGTATGTATTCAGTACTGGAAGATATTGGTCTACTGTACAGGTGAAGGCTCTACAGCAAAATAATCTGTATTTCTTATTATAAGTCCCTATTATATGATGCCTTGAAATTTTCTGGGATTGTTCTCATCTTTTCTGAATACATATTTTTAGTAAATCTTCTTTATATGCATTCATAAGATGCATACAATCAATGAATAGAAATATACCAGCACAGAACTCCTTGACAATCTTGGTTGTAAAGACATTTATCTTCCTTTTTTGTTTTTCATAGTACTTCGATCCTACAAACAACCATGTACATACTTTCTTCATATGAATAGTCCTGTTGAAGGCAATAGCAATAGCTTCACATATGAAGTTATGCACCAGCCTGTGTACTTGGAAAACAAATCCTCAAAGATTCAAGTTGCCCAGAAGGAAGAAGTTAAAATCCACATATGGCCTCTTTGAAGAAATTAAAGCCGTATTTAAGGGCTATTACAATTATTTTAATTTAAAAAATATAAGCACTGACTTCTAGAATATAAGGCTCAGTTGAAATTGAAGTATATAGATGTACACAGCTCTGCAGAAAACAGCTCTGGGATATTAACAGAATTGTGAGGTGAATACTTAGAAACATTTCAGAATTACAGTTTGTTCAAACAAAAATCCTTTCCTCCCTTACCAAAATATATCTAAATTTCAAATATTTTGTATGCTTCATTAAAAGCTGCTGTTCTCAGCAAGTCAGCATTGCACAGGTAAACCCCATAAGCCCATTACTTCCTTGGCAAACAGTTCAAAGACAAGATAGGGTTTATGTCTTTGTTTCAAGTCAGACTGTTTCACCTTTCATCTTGAAAAGAGATTGGAAAGGTGATAAGTGTAATCCACTGAAGCTGTCTGTGAATCTTTTTTAGCTCTAAAGCCACTGGAAGGTTCCTAATTTTCAGAAGCATCACCATGCACCTTTTGAGGAAAAAAAGAAACTGTACATGAAGATCTTGAAGTGACAGGCACTTCAAAAGTTGTTTAAAGAAAAAACTCCAGTTACAGTGATGACAATTTGTTTTTATACCATGCAGTCTCTTTCTCTGGTGCTAAGTTTTATTGAAAATTAAACACATTACCTGCACTGGAACCTGAGTCAGTCATCCATCTGGAAGGACTCCCATCACCTCTGTCTCTACAGAATATTCCACAGTAGAGACAACTGGAACTGAGGGAAGGACCTCAGAAAGCCTCGTGCCATCTCTTTGTTCTGCCCACAGAAATTTCCCAGAACATCATAGCATCTACTAAGCAACCATGGAGGGCTCAAGTGCAGCAAGGAGCTACCACAGCATATTTATGAGCAAAGCCAAGGATCACCACTAGTAATTTTATAGAAATAAAATAAATTAAATATTTCAGAAACTAACACAAGCTAAGCAAACACACAAAGAAAATCCAGAGACAGCCCAAAACGGTTGATGTGTGTTCACGATCACTTTCAATACCCAGCAGTAGGGCAGACTCTTTAGAATAGACATTTAATTATTCAGTATATTATCTCTGGTTTTGTTTAAGTTCTGTACTTACAGTTTGCTTACAATGCTGTCTGCTCTTCAGCCTAGGGATGGATGAATTAACCTCAAAATTAATTTAAAGTTAACTAGCTCAAGTACTGAAAGTGGTTTAGCCACAGCAACTCCATGTCAGCCAATTTACCTTGCATACACCCACAGACAGACAAAACTACTTTTTTTGAACAGTGAATTTGCTTCCATGGTGTGACACACTACTGTGTCTAAAATTGCTGTTACCAAACTGACAAATTTAAACTAATTTGGTCATCTCTACACCACATTTCATAGTCACATGATCGTTCATCTAAGACTACACCTGCAAAACCAACTGTTGAAAGTTAATTTTATACCAACAAAAATAGCAGGTGTGGAGTTAAGCTGTTCAAAACTTGAACCTCTTCACATGTGAGGGAATCTCCTCCTTCCTCCCAAAGGAACTGTCTCCAGTTTCACCATTCAGTTGCACTTTCTTTATGGGTTTTTTTTCTGGCATAACACAGAACCTTGCAAACATTACACACTTTCATGTCAGATAGGGACTTTTTCCCCCTTTTTTTATTTAGAAGGAATCATCAGACATATTAACTCACAATAGCATTCTTCTCAATTTTTAAAGGCATAACTAAGGATAGTTAAGAACATCTCTGTTACATGTCTTTATTACAAAGCAAAGAATAATTTAAGAAAATAAATGCAAGCTTTTAGAAATGGATAGCAGAAGTAATAGTGTTTGGAACAAGCTTCAAGGTAAACAAAATCTCTGAGATTACAATTTGTGAAGACAATTTTAGAACCAATCAACAGGTCATATTGTCTACTGATTTCTACATGTTGGAAGACATTCATTCAGAATTTGTGATAGTGATAAAACCCATATAGCTTCCAAGAAATTAGGGACATAGAGTTTACTGATTTTTTGCTATTAAATTATCTCTCTTTCTCTTTATTTATTTTTTTTTTAAACATTCAAGGGTACTAGCATCTTGAATAAAGAAGAAGTATCTTTCAGATATCTGCATAAAATTAAGTAAAATTTAAGAGCATAGGAAGACCTTAAAGCCACATCCTTCCCCTCAGGGACAAGAGGTTTCTGAGAACATTACAACAACATGTATTGTATTTTTATTTGTTTTCCAAATAGTTAAAGAAAGAATCCTTCAGCAAATGAAGACATTCGAGATATTTAAAGCAAGGTGACAACAATAAAAGAGGAGATCAGTCTTCCCATATTTCACCACACATCAGGAGAGTTGAAGAAGAGATTTCACTGTTCAAAACACCTGACACAGCACAGGACTTTAAATTTACAGAGGGAGAACAGTGAATTGAGAAAGGTGGATGTGGAGACACGTCAGACTGCTCTTTTAAAAATTGCTTTCTCTGAAGTGTTTCTGTTTAAATAACATATTGCTTTTCAGCAACAAGATGTGTGTTATAATGCTGCAGAGAATGGAACTGCAGGTGTTGACCTGACCTGTTGAAGGAGATCAAAATGAACAACAGAAGTTTAGAGCCTAAGGCCTCAGATTGGACTGAGCACACTATGGAACCTGATACCAAGAAAGGTGATGGCTGCAGGCTTAAATGGGGCGCCCTGAAGAAAACCATCAGCAGGGTCAGTGAGGCAATTTATTTAGGAATTGTCACAGTATTGACCAACGTTCATCGGGGGTAGAGTAGACTCGCCACTAGTTTGGCAATTCAAAGTCTCTAAAGTGTAACATCACTTCTAAACATTCTTCTGCCTTGTGATCAGCACACGGTCAGTGCAACAGCATGACAGGAGACTGCCCTGCACAATCTGCACGGTCCATGAAAAGCAGCTTTATGGAAGATCAACAAAGCACTATAATCAAATCAGTAAGGTTACTTTTGCCTTTTACAGACTTATCACAGGCATTGGCATGATATCAATTCCAAGCCATCATTCTAACAGGACTTCGGAGAACGCCTCAACAGCTTTGTTATCAAAACGTTCTTTCCAGGACTTGACTGCCACTGGGAATTCTGAAAGGTTGATTAGGTCACAGGGTATAGATGCACTTCCCACCCTTATATCTAGAACAAAGAACTCTTAACATAAAATAGATTTAAATACATATAAAATGGAAGATGCAGCTGCCAACACTTAGTTAATAATTTTTACTTTGGAAATGAACCAAAACCACCTGTGTTTGTAACAACACCTGCCCCTCCTAAAACCATAGGACTAGCCATAACTCAGAACTGAGAAATGTATTCATTAAAAAAGCAATAAGCAAGAACACTTACAGAAGATTAGATGTAATATAGTGTAATGATGAAAAAGTACCGGCTTATATAACAATCTAGCAAGTTTGTTAAAAAGTGGTTTATTATTTTTCCAATGCCTGATGCTGTAGAATACATAAAATGCAAGGTCTTGCTCTTTCATACTTAAGATCTGATTTCAGATTAGTCTACTGAGAATCAAGGAACAAGCATAAGCACATGAGAAGAGCCAGCATTGTGTGGATGAATGCAAAATAAAAGATATTTTCTGGTACTCGGTACAAAAATGTTTTGACTGGCTATGACTAATTTTGCAGGAATGGATCCCAATGTCTTATAAAACTCCCTCCAAAAGATTCTATCCAGCAATACACTCTGTTAATCACTCAAGACAATTATTATTTTTTTTAGTTTACTTTATCAGGACGCTTTTCACTGTTAATCACTACTGTATCCCCAAGAGGCACTAAATGTCTAATCTTACAGACTTCATCGAGACTCCTTGTACTATTCAGTGAAAGAAAGGCTCTCAAAAACTACCGCAAGCATTATACTCTGCAAAGCCAAAGTTCCTTTTATTTCAGTAGGCTTCAGATCAGAACCTGAAAACTAAATTATTCTCTTCCAGAAAATTCACAGTTTAGTTACTACTTTTAGTTATTTTGATATGCAATCTCCATCCAGATCCACAGAGATTTTCCTGTGGAGATACTGTGGTAGTGCAGCCCCCTGGGCCACTCTGCAATCACAGGAAAAGCCAACATTGTGTTCCTGCCTCAGTTACAGGTGCAGTGAGTTGGGACAGGCATTCCCCAACTGTGCCCAAAGCACTTGCTGCCTGGACTGTAGCCCGATTTTCTACGTACCAGAACTGTACAATTTGGAAAATACTGGAATAGTTGGAGTACCAGAACTACATAAAGCAAGTTGTGGCCAAAGCAAAAGAGAGGGCAATGACTAAAGCCAACCATCTCACAACCCTATAAATAGCAGTTGGAAGCGAGACCCTTTGAGCTCTCCTGGGCTGCAGTGGGCTGTGACCAGCATCTCCCTCCCAGTGAGATGCCTCTTGGGGCTCATTAACTTCAGCTGTGAAACTGGAGGACCATTGCCAATGACAGGACCTGGGCTGTATTTTTCCACTCCAGACTAAACTCTTCACCCATTGAGGAATGCTAAAGCATTATGTATTTCACTGAACTCAAGGGGAATTTTTAATAGGTATCCCTTTATATGTGTATATATATATATATATATATACATATACATATACATACACATGTCTCTATATCCCTCTGTGTATCTGTATATGATTTAAGACACTTTAAGAATCAATCGATTGTTGATTACCAATGAATCAAGTTTGTTAGAAAATCATATAATACAATCTGGTGATTTATTATAATAGCTTTAATGAACCTCAGATTGCTGCTATTTTAACCTTAGATTGCTGCTACCTCAAAGTCATACAAACCATAATCACATGCTCCTCCTCTGTATGCTTTCCCCATGGAATAAGTAGTAGAGTGAACCTTGCCATCGAACTCTAAGTCATGTTTCATCTACAAATTCATATTAAAATTACCTTTCTCTGATATCTTTGACACCGATTCTTTAAGCAACCTTAAGTCCTTCCACTTCCATCTGCAACAAATATCCATGTATATTTGCAGATCTTAGTCAATGTTTTTAATTTAATTCCAGAAAGTTTCTGTATTTTTTTTGTCCTCTTCTACACTAGAGGGATCCATTTAATCCAAATGATGGTTCAAGCAAGTATCAAATCCTTACAGTTAGGTTCATACACGCAATGTGATTTTCAAAAGTAGCTAAGGCACTTGGGAGCACAAATTCCTTGTGCTGTTAAGCAGCTAGAAGCTTTGAAGAGTCCCTCCCCTGAAGCCAATGTTACCACAACATTAACATCATAAATAAGGCAGTGCCTAGAAGTCCTCCAGCAGCACCTTTGAAGGGAGCCTTCAAAACCTGCTGTGTCACAAGAGCAGTTAGGTTTTTTTTAATATATATAATATCTGTTCACTTATTTAACTGGGAGTGTCAAAAAAATGTGGACATATATTGCCCAACACAATTACTACTGATCTGTGTAAAAGATCAAATCAGCATTCAAAGACAATTTAAAGGGATTAAATTATGTTATTTAGTCATAACCTTAAAGCTGCAAATTGAAAAACTTTGTAAAAAATGTTGCAAAGGATTTCAGAAAATTTATGATAAAGTAAACAACATTAAAAGTCTGGGTTTTGAAAGAACATGTTCTTGTGCTAGAAATGTCAAACTCTGACCTGATAAGGATGAAAAAAAAATCAAAAGTAAATACAAACCCTCAGAATAAAATGTGACAGAGATTAGCATCTACAGCCAACAATATCGGTGACAGCCTGCATGGACACAACCAAAGCATAGCCCTATTGAATTCAGTACCACTGAGTCTTCCTTGTTAAGAACATAAGGCACCTCACATCACTGATTCAAGACTGAGAATAATCTGCATTATAATTTCTAAATACATTTATGAAATACTCTGTGAAGAATATTTATGGTGTGTTATTAAGAGTATTAATTGAGAGCTTCAGTTAAAGTACAGACATGTCAGTAACACAAGTCCATAACATGTGTGTGCACTCGGTGGACAAGAAGGGTTTTGCATTTTTGCCAAAAGGAAGAACCAGAGCAAAAAGATTATCTCAAATTGCACAGTGGAATTAACTGAAAAATGAATAATAATGAAATAAAAGTTTCAGACTTGCTGCAATTGGCTAAAGTAGTTTTCAAATCCATAGTAGTATTAAAGCAGTTTATTATTCCAATTCACAGAACAAATATCTACAAAGATTTCTCCCCAGACAGAATTTATGCCTTATGGGGAAGACTTTTGTCATGAACTGGTCCAATTCAAACCAAATGAGGAAGCAGGAAATTAGGGTCAGAAAATTATAATAGAACAAGAAAAAAAAAAAAAAAGAATGCTGTAAAGTAGACTCTATCCCAATTAAGTTATTTTTACAGATGGGCCTAAACAAACACTCAAGGATTATATCACTAAATTTATTGGGAGATTAAAACCAAAAAGTCCTTTTATCAGGCTGCCACATTTAAACAGACCTTCCATCCTTAGCGGAATCCGGAGTCACGTTGCTGTTGGAAACTGCTCTCTAAAGTGCTTTCAGAATCCTGATTTTGCCAAAGGTTTGGGACTAGTTTCTCTGTGAGAGCTGCTGTTCCCACTGCTACAAGAAAATAATTTCCTTGGCTAACTGCACACATCTTATTTTCTTAATTCTGATATTTTTGGCTGCATCTCAACCTGCTGCCTTCTCTCTGACTACTGAAGGTAACGTTATCCATTTCAGCTTAACAGCAGTGCAAGGCAAGTCAAAGAATCTGACTAATATAGTGAAGCTTTTTGTTCAAAACTTATTTATTCTGTGGAAAAAAATAGGGTTCAGTCCCATAACCTTGGTATAGTGGGATATTCTGAAGGCTTCCCTTAGAGTACAGATAATCTCTTCCACTTCAGACAAACAAAAAGAGAATAATAATAAAAAGAAACACTAGACAGGAATATTAAAAGCCTGGAATACATTACAGTCACTTTAAAAGACTACACATAACCTAAGGCAAAATTTGTTATGTAATGAAATCCCGCGACTTATTTGCATTTAAACAAAATGGGTTCGTTTTATGCTGTGGGAATATTTATTAATGATGGACAGGCTAATACTTGGCAGACTGAGTCAAGGAGAAGTAATTTACCAGAGAAATTTGATTAGAACTGTAAGAAGTCAAAATCAGTGCTAGATAAATAAATTAGCTCATCAATATCTCTGAGAAGCCTTGATATAGCCTCACCTCACCTTAATGAGAAATGGAGTAATGTCTATACAACCTTAATCAGAACTTTCTCTAACATCTGAACCACAATCTAAAAACCTGGAGAATCCAAAAAATGCTTCGGTTTTGAGAACATGAAATTGGATAAAGTGCTTTGCCCAAACAACCCTCCAGTAGGATTTAGAGAGGAAGGAGAAAATTAGTTGGTTTTAGTTGTGTTTAGCTTAAATCAACTTCTTTTTTTATTTTTAGCTTTGCTTCAATATTTTGTGAGGATAGCAATTATAAAAATAAAAAAAAATTAAGCTATCATTCCAACCAAGTCCTAACAGTTGCTTCTCCTTTCTTGGGTCTCATACCTAGATTTTAGAGAAAATTTCTCCTTTTTTTTGTGGTGGGGCAAGTCTGGAAAATGGATTTTCTACATGCTTAAGATCTTCAATTATTTTGGCCAAGCCTGTTAATTGCATTATCTTCGTTCACGTTTAGATTCTGATTTTTCATCACTTTTTTTTTCCTTCAGAAAACCCTCTCAAGAAAAATGCTTCATCACTAATGAAATATTCACAGCTCATTAGCCTGCACTCCCCTCTCCCTCCTTCCCCCTCTCAGATCAGGAGAGTTCTAACATCTGAATAAAATATTTTCTTTGAAAGTAAATGCTCTAAGCTATGCCAGCGCTGGGAA